>NW_024871335.1:2500-190000 GCF_019054845.1 Dipodomys spectabilis
TTCAGAAGACAGCTGAGGCTGAAGCCATGAGCCCTCCTGCCTGTGTTCAGCTCCCAATCTCTTCTAAAACACCCTTCACTTCCCATTCAGTAGTTTCTTTTTCTATCCAAAAAGGTTTCTGGAGCTTCATCTTATGCTGGCCTCCTAGTATGCCAACATAAGGGGAGTCAAAGTAAGCAAGGCAGATGTGGCAGAGGGATTTTTTTGGTCGGTTTTAGGGCCTGAACTCTGGGACTGGGCATTGTCCCTCAGCTCTTCAGCTCAAGTCTAAAACCGCTGATCTAAACAACTGCATAGATCAAGTAGATTTAACGGACATCTACCGAATATTTCACCTAGCAGCAACAGAATACACGTTTTTCTCTGCAGCACATACAACATTTTCCAAAATAGGCCACATTTTAGGTCACAAAGCAATCTTGTCCAAATTCAGAAACATTGAAGTTATACCTTGCATTCGCTCACACCACAAGGGAATAAAATTAAAACTCAACACCAAAAACCACCAAAGAAAGTCCTGTAACACATGGATGCTGAACAACACACTGTTGACTCACCAGTAGGTCAGGGAACAGATTAGAAAGGAAATTCAAATGTTCATGATATTCAACAAAAATGAGCACACAAATTACCAGCTCTTCTGGGACAGAGCAAAGGCAGTACTCAGAGGCGAGTTTATAGCTTTGAGCTCCTACATAAACTAATTGGAGAGATCTAAAACCAACAATTTAATGAGACATCTGAACCTCCAGGAAAAAGAGCAGCAAGATAAACCCTAGTCCAGGAGATGGAAAGAAATAATTAAAATTAACTCAGAATTAAACGAATTAGGATCCAAGAAAACCATAGAAATAATCAACAAAAGAAAGAGTTGGTTCTTCGAAAAAATTAACAAAATTGACAGACCCTTAGCAAATCTTATCTGAAAAAGAAGAAAACTCACCCAAATAAACTTAGAGATGAGAATGGAAACATCACCACAGAAACAACCAAGATTCAGAACATTATAAGGAATACTTCTCAAAACTATGCTAATAAGTTTGAGAACTTGGCAGAAATGGACCTTTTCATAGCAAATATTGACATGCTGAAACTAAACCAAGATGAATTAAAACATTTTAGCATGCCCATATCAAACATTGAGATAGAAACAGTAATAAGAGAAGTCCCATCTAAGAAAATCCCAGGACCAGAAAGATGTGCAGCAGAATTCTAGAAGGCCTTCAAAGCAGAGCTCACACCAATAGCCCCTCAATGAAATTAACAGAGAAAGTGCACTACAGAACTCACTCTATGAAGACATCATAACCCTCATCCCAAAACCAGTCAGGGCTCATCAAAAAAAGAGACGTTATAGACCCATTTCTTTGATGAACATTGATGCAAAATTTTTGAACAAAATTTTGGCCAATCGACTTCAACAATTCATCCAAAAAATCATAAACCACGATCAAACAGGATTCATTTCAGGAATGCAAAGCTGGGTCAATATATGCAAATTGTTTAATATAATTCATCACATCAACAAGAGCAAGGCTAAGAACCACATGGTTATCTCAATAGATGCAGAAAAGGCATTTGAAAAGATTCAACACCCATTGATAATGAAAACTCTAGAAAAACTAGGAATCCACCGAACATTCCTCAATACAATAAAGGCTGTATATGACAAACCTATAGCCAGCATTATACTTAATAGTGAAAAACTAAAGCCATATCCTCTTAAATCAGGAACGAGACAAGGATGTCCATTCTGGACACTCATCTTCAATCTAGTAAGAATGCATAGCTACAGCAATAAGACAAGATGCAAACATGAAATGGATCTAAATAGGGAAAGATGATGTAAAGCACTCCCTCTTTTCAGATGCTATGATCTTGCATTTAAAGAATTCCATTGATTCCACTCCCAAATTATTCAAGCTTATTCAAAACATGGGCAAAGTAACAGGGTATAAATTTAACCCTCAAAAATTAATGGCTTTTCTGTATGCAAAGAATGAGAAAAGTGTGGCTCAAATCAGGATAGCAACTCCATTCTTAATAGCGCCAGAAAAAAATAAGATACCTAAGAATTAACCAAGAAGTGAAAGACCTCTATGATGAAAAGTTTAAAAGCCTGAAAAAGGAAATCAAAACAGAACATAGTGGCAAAAACTCCCATGCTCCTGGATTGGAAGGGTCAACATCATGAAAAGGGCAATATTTCCCAAGCTATGTACAAATTTAATGCAATATCTAACAATATCCCAAATTCATTGTTCAAGGAATAGAAGAGACAATCCAAAAATTCATATAGAACAATAAAAGTCCCTGTATAGCATAAAAGATCATTAACAGAAAGAAAAGTGCTGGAGGAATAGCAATACTAAATTTCAAACTCTACTACAACACTATAGCGATGACAGCGCCCAGGCCCAGAGTTCAGGCCACATGACCGGGCCCCCCAAAAAAACAAAAAAACAAAAAAACAAAAAACACTTGGTAATGGCACAAGAACAGAACTCAGGACCAATGGAATAGAATTGAACCTACAGATATATAGCCATCTAATCTTCGATAAGGAAGCTAAATTATTAGAATGGAAAAAAGACAGCCTCTTCAGTAAATGGTGCTGGCAAAATTGGTTAATCACTTGGAGAAAACTGAAGCTAGATCCTTATATATCACCCTGCAAAAGAATCAACTCCAAATTGATCAAAGACCTCCGAGTCAAAGCAGACACTTTGAAAACATTACAAGATGGAATAGGAGAAAGCCTAGGTCTCCTTGATGCAGGCCGAAATTTTCTTAATAGAGACCCGGAAACACAAGAAATCACAGAAAGGTTGGACAAATGGGATTGCATGAAGTTGCAGAGCTTCTGTATGGCAAAGGACATAGCTTGCAAGATCAATAGAAAACCCACGGATTGGGAGAAGATCTTCACTAGCCATACAACGGACAAAGGTCTCATATCTGAAATATACTTGGAACTCAAAAAATTAAATCCCCCAACAACAAATCCTCAAAGAAACAACTGCCCAATAAATAAGTGGGTTAAAGACTTAAAGAGAAACTTCTCTGAAGAAGAAAGAAGGAAGGCCAATAGACACATGAAGAAATGCTCTCTAGCCATAAAAGAAATGCAAATCAAAACAACATTGAGATACCAGCTAACCCCAATTAGAATGGCAAAAATCAAGAACTCTAATAACAACAGGTGCTGGAGGGGATGTGGACAGAAGTGAACCTTACTTCATTGTTGGTGGGAGTGTAAACTTGCTCAACCACGTTGGACAGCAGTATGGAGGTTCCTCAAAAGACTTCACATAGAGCTCCCCTATGACCCAGCAATCCCACTTTTGGGCATTTACCCAAATGTTTACAAAGAAGACCACACTAAAGCTACCAGCACAACTATGTTTATTGCAGCATTATTTACCATAGCTAAGATATGGAACCAACCCAGATGCCCCTCAGTAGATGAATGGATCAAGAAAATGTGATATATATACACAATGGAATTCTATGCCTCCATCAGAAAGAATGACATTGCCCCATTTGTTAGGAAATGGAAAGGCTTGAAAAAAATTATATTAAGTGAAGTTAGCCAAGCCCAAAGAAACATAGGTCCCATGGTTTCCCTTATTTGCAATATCTAGTATATGTATGAGTCAAGCAGAAATGGTCAGACAATGTGATGTTAGGAAAATGAACCCTTAGATATGTATTTTAATGTTTTTTCTTTCATGCACTTGTTTCTAATGCATTTATAAGATTAGTTCTTTGTTGCTTTGTATGTCCCTCCCCCACAATATAACCCCTGCTTTCACTATATTTGATGTCGGTACAATTTGTGGAGGAGAAGGGGAAAAACTAGTCGTTTAAGGATAACTGTGGACCCGTTACAACAATGAGAAGTATAAGTTGTCATGTCGAAAATGAACTTTACAACTTTGGGGAGGATGGGATGGGGGGGTGGGGAGAGGCTGGGAAGGGATGTGAAGGGTAAACAAAGGAAGAGGCCGCAATGCTTGATAAGAAATGTACTCATTACCTTGCCCATGTAATTGTAACCCCTCTGTACAGTATGTTCACAATAAAAAATAAAAATTAAAAAAAAATACACAATACATCAATGAATAAGACACAAAATAAAGAGAATGACTACACCAAACGCAAGATGTCGCCCACCCATGTTTGGAAATATACTTTGTTTAATTTTGAATTTATGACTCTTTTGACCCCACCAGGACTCCATCTCAGGTCCCAGACATGACCTACCTCTTTGGTCTCTCATAGGCTGGTGTGCTCACCATGACCCATTAACCAAATGGGCCTGCTAGGCCTTGGGTCTCATTGAGGATGGAAAATGCTATATAAGCAACTCAATAGCCATGGGAATAGGTTGTCATCCATGTAAGCACAGTTATATCTGTCAACATATTCAATAAAATGCACAATACATCCATGAATAAGATAAATAAAAATTAATAAAAAGTATAACTACACTGAAAGAAAGATGCATACCACACTTGTAGGTAGAGGGAGATCCTATGTTTAAAAAATGTGGGCTTACTATTTTGTTCAGTGTTGGGGCTTCAAATCAGGCCCTGGACCAGGCCTGACATTCTAGTCTTCAAGGATGGTGAGCTTCCCCTTCCCCTTCAGTGCAACAGAGCTATCCAAACCTGAGTTCAAATCCCAGCACTCACAAAAGATTCATCCTGATGTCAGAAGACAGTTGTTGTAAATGTTTTCCTCTCCTGTGTAAGTCCTGAGTCTCAACCAGGAAGGGGAATTCATACGCAACCCTATAACCATGGGAACAGGTTGTTATCCATGTCAACACAGTTAAACCTGTCACCTTACTTAGTCAAATACACAATACCCCCATGAAGTAGAGACAAAATAAGGAGAAGTTCACCGAACACAAGATGCTATACACACATGTATGTCAATATAGATCCTATGTTTAAATTATGAATTCATGACTATAGTGGACCACCCTGGCGATCAATGTCAGGTCTTGGGAATGGCCTAGCTCTTTAGTTGCTCACAGGTTAGTGTGTTCACCTTGACTTATTGGCCAATTGGTCCTACTAGGCCCTGAGTTAAGAACCCAGCACTACCAACAAGTGAATTGTGGAGTAAGAAGCCAAGTGTGAAATTTGTTTTCCTTTTCTCTGAATATCCTTGGTGATCCTGAGAATCCTGGCAAGATGGAGAACATTTCTATAAATCTAGATGCTCTGTGAAAGGATGTCATCAATGTAATACATGGAAGGGGTTTCATCATAGTACAATCAATGGTAAATAAATGAATAAAACAAAAAATACAAGAACAACCACACCAAACATGTATGGACTGAATATCTATAGGTAAGTATAAATCCTATCTTTACAATGTTTATAAATATTATGTTTCCAGGGCTGGGGCTTGAATTCAGGACTAGTGAACAGGCCTGACTTTCTTATCTTCATCCCCATTGCTGCAGGTTTACCCAGATCCTGAGTTCAAATCCAAAGCCTGGAAGAATAAACAGCGTGAATTGCAAGCCAGGGAGCTAAATTTTTTTATTTTACTTTTCTCAATACGGCGCTTGAACTCAGGTCGTGGAAACTCTGCCTCAGCTTTGATCACCGTAGGCTGGGGTACAGCCACTAGATCTACAGCTCCTCTTGGGATCCTAGACCCCCAGGCCTTGCAGGGAAAGCAATGCACAGAAAAAATACGGTCTTTTTATATTTTCTTCCTTTTCATGGTGACCCTCATGGGTCTGAATGACACTGTTGCAAAGGGTACTTCACCTTGCATTGCTGAAGGCTGCCAGACTATCAGGATTAACAATGGAATGTTGTCAAGGTCATGGTTGAATGAATTGATCATGGATGATGCTCTATAAAATTAGACAGCATCATTTCAGGAGGCTGATTGATTTGATTCAATATTTATGAAGCATTGAAAGAATATTATTACTTAAAGGAACACAATAATTTCAGGACACTGATTTCATTAATAGTTTAAAGATGAAAACAATTAATTAATTACATTACATTAATTACATTGAGGCATAATTAATACCCAAGAATTGGTAAGAATGTAGTCTATATAACTGAATAATGTATAGACATCTTTGACACTCTATAAAGATATATATTTATTAGCATACTGCCATCTGTATGTCAATTTTTTCTTATTTTGGTAACCCCTGGGGCTTGATCTGAGGTCCTGGGAACACTCTGTCAGCTCAATTTGCCCCAGGATGGCATGCTAACACTCACCCATTCATGAATTGGGCCTTGTAGGCTTGTAGGCCTTGAGTTCAGATGCCAGCACTACCAACAATGAATCGTGGAATAAGAAGATGATGGTGAAACATGTTTTCCTTTTCTGTGAAAGTCGTGGGTGTCAGGAATGAAGTGGAATACATATGCAGACCTATATCCTGTGTAATCAATGTAATCAATGTTTTATGTTCCATAATAGTCAATAAAATAAATGGTCAACACATGAATAAAACAAAAAAAATAAAATAACTATACTGAATGCCATATGGAGTCAACCTATGTATATAAATATAAATCATATATGTAAATTGTACATGAATAGGATGTTTTCTAGTGGTGGGGATCTATTTTAGGCATAAGGAACAGACCTGAATTTCTTGACTTCAAGGAGGCCAGCTTCCCATTCCTACACAGTGCAACAGAGTTACCAAGACCATGAGTTTCAATCCCAGTCCTGGCAGAAAAATGGCACCTTTGCAGTATGTGAGGACCAATTCTTATGTATTTTATTATGCCTAAATTTTATGAATGTGATTGTCTAATTGTTTAATAAATAATTAACTAAAATTTATCAGTGTCCTATAATTGTGTATAATTTTATCCTAGAATCATTCAAGAACTGCCCATTCAGTCATAACATACATCACATTCCATTGGTATTCATATAGATAAGAATGAGTTCCTTAGGATCTCCTGCCATTTGGAGGTGGCAGGACCAGGATTCCAACTGTGGGCTCCAGCTCCCACCACTTCAACCTGGGGATAGGGTACTCACCAGTCTGTCCAAGAATATCAGCAAGACCAATGATAAGCCAGGCACCAGTGGCTCTGAGCAGTCCTCCTTGATACTTACAAGGCTGTGATGGGAGGATCATGGTCAAAGTCATCCTAGGCAGGAAAATCCTTGAGACCTCTGTCCAAATTCAGTTCCAACAAAGCCAGAAGCCCTGGGCTCCAGTGTGGAAGGCGAGCCTTGAGCAAAAGCAGCTCACAGACTGCTCCCAGATCCTGAGGTCAAGGTCCAGGTCTGGTAAAAAACAGACATACACAACAATCTTTGCAGCCATCCAGCTAAAGCAGGTCACCCTCTTGTCTCCAACTGAATTGGTCCCTGGGAAAAGGGCTGGGGGAGCTGCTGTCTTCTAGACTCCACCCATGCTGCTTGCATCACAGAATTCCAGCCACACCCCCATTATTTCATGGTTCTTTCTGACCAATGGGATACAAGAATGGTGGCCACGCCCACATTCCATGCTGCCCAGTAGCACCTGGATTCCCTAGGTTAGGTTAGTTTACAACACTACCAGCACTTGAGGAAGGTAGAGGTGGCTGAGTGGTGAGGAAGAGACTCAAGCCACTTTGGATAATAGTAGGAAATTGAGATGCCTGCCCACACCACGGCTCCCTCCCCCCTTCCCAAGGTGCAGGATTTCAAACCTCAGGTAATGGTGCTTTGCCAGCCCGCCTAAAGGAATGACCTGGTCCCTGGCCCTTGTTCTCTGCTCTTGGCCCATCTGTTTTCAATGCCGCTGCCATTGATGCTTGTCCCACCTGGAGCAGCCTTTCCCAGCAGCACAGGTGAGTGGCTGCCCCCAAATCACCACTACCTGTGGTCAGACACCCCTCTGGGGGGCACCATGACCCCCTGCTTATTTCCTCACCCTGGCTCTGAGGAGTCACCTTTCTGTCTTGGGCATTTCTGAAACAGAGACTCAATATATGCTCTGGTTGGACTGGATTGAGGTCCTCCTATCTGGGACAGGTATGTTCCACCAGACCTGGTCCTCTGTAGTTGGGATGGTTGACATGTGGTGCCATGCTCAGTCATGGATTTAGATGGATTATCCCAAACTTTTAGTCCACAGCAGCCAATTCTTGACCACAGGTGAAGCTCTAGGTAGGGCCACAACCATCAGACCTCATTCTCCTCACAGGACAGTTTTGAGGAAACAAGGGATTTATACAGAGGAAATCTCTGGAGCATGGCTTGGCATGGAGGGAGTGGCCTTTAGAGAAGGTTCTCGGCAGTTCTGTGAGCAAATGACAGGAAGATACCTGCAAAGGGCTCAGGTGGGGTCAGTTATTAATCATGCAACAGGTGGGGATTTTGAAACAAAACATGACTCTCTTTCATCATTACCCTCTCCCCATGAGGAAGGGGATCCTTCACTGTGTTGAGTTTTGCATCTGGGGAAACTGAGGCACAGAGAAGTCAGGTGATCTCCTTATGACTTCAACTTCACAGGAAGCTCGGCCTGACTTCACTACCATGCTCCCAAGGACAATGGGTGCTATTCAATCCACTTCTTGTGGTAGGAAGTCCACTTCTTGTCAGATGTGGGGCTTGAACCCTAGGCATGGGCGTTGTTCCTGAGCTCCTCAGCAACAGACTAGTGCTCTACCACTTGTGTCCACAGCACCACTTCTGGTTTTCTGGTAGTTCTTTGGAAATAAGAGTCTCAGAGTCATTCCTGCTGGGGATGGCTATGAACCATGATCCTCATATCTCAGCCTCTTGTGTACTTAGGATTAGAGTTCTGAGCTACTGGCACCTGAGTTAATTGTAATTCTGACTTTTCTCTCTCTCTTTCACAAAAACTGGTTGAATGGGTGCTGAAGGAGGGGGCCAGCATCCCCATGTGGCTGGAATCCAAGGTGACCCTCTCATTCTGGAGATGGGCTATGGGCCAGGAGCTGTCTCGCTTAGCCTGTTGAAACAGCTCCCAGAGGTAAGACCCACTGTGCCCTGACTAGACTGTGAAATTCATTGTCCATCCAGCCTTACTGGACTTATTGTATTGTATTGCTTTCTACATCATTTTCTAGCACCTGGACAAACTTATGATACATAGTTACTGAATGAAAATGTAATGCCTTCTTAGAAAGTCATTTAGGGCTCTGGGAATGTGGCTTCATGGTATGGTGATTGCCTAGCATGGATGAAACCCTGGGTTCAATTCCTCAGTAACACATAAAAAAGAAAAACACTGGAACAAATGCTGTGCCTCAAGTGGTAGAGTGCCAGCCTCGAGCAAAAAAAAAAAAAAAGCTCAGGAATAATTCCCTACCCCTGAGTTTAAGCCCCTGGACTGGCAAAAAAATAGTAAATGGAAAATAAAGAACCCATACTTGAAATATATAATTGTTTCTTCCGTACTGACACCTGACAATGGCCCTTAATTCATGTACTTTACTTATGTTAGGATATTATGTTGAAAAGTTTTGTTCATTAAGGCACAGCAATTAATGCCATGAATGTGCTTAGATGTTAGGTGAAGATTTATTCTGGAAATTCAACGATTACAGGATTTTGTGTCATCACTGCTAATCACAAAGTGAAAATAGTCTGTGTGATTTTGAAATCTTTTTGGTCAGTTTTGGCACCAAAAAGGCAGAGGCTAATTAATAGTTGTGACAGAAAATAAGGAATAACTCCAGATGGAAGGAAAAAATGATAGTAACTAAGTTTACCAGAAACTTGTCTAGAGAATCATTTCTGTTTATTGAAGAACTAGTTGTCAAGTAGGCTTTTCCTCATTGCCTTTAGCATTCTAAATCTCTAGTTCTTAATCTCTGGGTGATAAATGTATCTCCTATGCTGTTCTTTCATACCTTATCTCCTTTGTTTTCTAAAAATCTCATTCTTTCTATATTTCTCTATGAATATTTCCTGATACTAAATACACCTATTCAGATGTCAAAGGATGCTAATGTAAGGGTCCCATAGCTCATAAGTCATTAATGTAACAAAATGGAAAAGGAGGACATATTTACTGCTACTTCAATTTTTCTGAAAAGCTGCTATGTTATCATTTGGTTAAAAATTCCATTCTTTGTCTATAAGTGTCATTCAGTGTACATATATGCAAATATGAGCTGGGTGTTGGTGGTTTACACCTGCAATCCTAGCTACTCAGGAGGTTTAGACTAGAGGATTGTGGTTCAAAGCCAGCCTTGTCAGGAAAGTCCATGAGACCCTAATCTTCAATTAACCACCAGAAACCCGGAAGTGGTGCTGTAGCTAAAGTGGAAGTGCACTCAACTTGAACTGAAGAGCTGAGGGACAGTGCCCAGGATCAGAATTCAAGCCGCACAACCAACAAAAAAGTGAAATATGACTTTAAGTTTCCCCAAAAGGAATGACAAGATCAATAATCTTCCCAAGCAAAAAAATCAATTCCAAAATTATTCAGTGCACCTACTTTTGCTGAGTTATGTTATGGATTCTTTGCTGGACATATCTAAAAACAAATTGTTTAGGGATCCAGGTGGACCCATTGCAACAATGAGATGTACAAGTCGTTATGTCAAAAAACGAACTTTACAACTTTGGTGTGGGGAGGATGGGGTAGAGGGAGAGGGGGAGTGTGGGAAGGGATGGGAAGGAGAAACAAAGAAGAGGCAACAATGCTTGATAAGAAATGTGCTCGTTATAATGCCCGTGTAATTGTAACTCCTCTGTATGGTATTCTCACAATAAAAAAAAAAAGAAAAAAATATCAAATATTAGCTTTACAATAAACATCTAATATTTCTTCTTTGAAAAGAGACATCTATACTGTTGATGTCATTTAGCTTTACTCCTACATGGAACACGAAGTATGAGGCCACTCCCTTTCTAAATCATGCAACTTTGTAGACAGTACAATGGAAGCATAATACTGTTTCCAATGCAAATCAGATAAAAGAGCATGGACTTAATTGGAAAAAAGTCCATCCTGAGAGAGCAGGGATTATACTAGCCATGAACTGGTGGATAAGATCACATTTATTTTCTTTCCTTTACTTATATATTTTTTGTTGGTGGTGGTCTTGGCACTTGAACACTGGGCCTGGGAGCTGTCCCTCTGCTATTCAGCTCAAGGCTAATGCTCTATACTTGAGCCACAGTGCCACTTTCAGTTTTCTTGTAGTTAATTGGAAAAAGAATCTCTGGGACTTTCCTGCCTAGGCTGGATTTGAACCCTATCCGAAGATCTCACCACCACCCAGCTTAGGATCACATTTCTTTTTTTTATTTTAATTTTTATTTTTTTTGAACATACTGTACATAGGGGTTACAATTACATGGGCAAGATAATGCTTACATGTCTTATCAAGCATTGCAGCCTCCTCCTTGTTTACCCTTCACATCCCTTCCCAGCCTGCCCCCGATCACCTCCCCACCCAATCCTCCCCCCCCCGCACCGACGTTGTAAAGTTGTAAAGTTCGTTTTCGACATGAAAACTTGTACTTCTCATTGTTGCAACCTTTATCCTTAAAAGACCAGATTTTCCCCATCTCCTCCACAAATTATACCGGCATGAAATAGAGTGAAAGCAGGGGTTATATTGTGGGGGAGGGACATACACAGCAACAAAGAAATAATCTTATAAATGCATTAGAAACAAATGCATGAAAGAAAAAAACGTTAAAATACATATCTAAGGGTGCATTTTCATAACATCACATTATCTGACCATTTCTGCTTGACTCATACATATACTAGATGTTCCAAAAAAGGGAAACCATGGGACCTACGTTTCATTGGGCTTGGCTTACTTCACTTAATATGAATTTTTCCAAGTCTTTCCATTTCCTGACAAATGGGGCAATGTCATTCTTTCTGATGGAGGCATAGAATTCCATTGTGTATATATACAACTTTTTCTTGATACATTCATCTACTGAGGGGCATCTGGGTTGGTTCCATATCTTAGCTATGGTAAATATTGCTGCAATAAACATAGTTGTGCTGGTAGCTTTAGTGTGGTCTTCTTTGTAAACATTTGGGTAAATGCCCAAAAGTGGAATTGCTGGGTCATAGAGGAGCTCTATGTGAAGTCTTTTGAGGAACTTCCATACTGCTTTCTAAAATGGTTGAACAAGTTTACACTCCCACCAACAATGAAGTAAGGTTCCCTTCTGTCCACATCCCCTCCAGCATTTGTTGTTGTTAGAGTTCTTGATTTTTGCCATTCTAACTGGAGTGAGGTGGTATCTCAATGTTGTTTTGATTTGCATTTCTTATATGGCTAGAGAGGTTGAGCATTTCTTCATGTGTCTATTGGCCATCCTTCTTTCTTCTTCAGAGATGTTTTGCTTTAAGTCTTTCACCCACTTATTTATTGGGCAGTTGTTTCTTTGAGGATTTGTTGTTGGGGGATTTAATTTTTTGAGTTCCAAGTATATTTTAGATATGAGACCCTTGTCCGTTGTATGGCTAGTGAAGATCTTCTCCCAATCCGTGGGCTTTCTATTAATCTTGCCAGCTATGTCCTTTGCCATGCAGAAGCTCTGAAACTCCATGCAATCCCATTTGTCCAACCTTTCTTTGATTTGTTGTGTTTCCGGGTCTCTATTAAGAAAATTTCGCCCTGTGCCAAGGAGACCTAGGGTTTCTCCTATTCCATCCTGTAATGTTTTCAGAGTGTCAGCTTTGACTCCGAGGTCTTTGATCCATTTGGAGTTGCTTCTTGTGCAGGTTGATCTATAAGGATCTAGCTTTACTTTTCTACAAGTAGTTAACCAATTTTGCCAGCACCATTTACTAGAGAGGCTGTCTATCTTCCATTCTATTTTTTTAGTTCCCTTACCGAAAATTAGATGGCTATATGTCTGTAGGTTCATTTCTGTGTTTTCAATTCTATTCCATTAGTCCTGAGGTCTGTTCTTATTCCAGTACCAAGCTGTTTTGATTACTATGGCTTTATAGTAGAGTTTGAAATTTGGTATTGATATTCCTCCCGCAGTGTTTTTTCCATTGAGGAGCCTTTTTGTTATTTGGGATCTTTTATTGTTCCATATGAATTTTTGGATTGCCTCTTCTATTTCCTTGAAGAATGAGGTTGGAATTTTGATAGGTATCGTGTTGAATTTGTAGATAGCCTTTGGAAGTATTGCCATTTTCACGATGTTAATCTTTCCAATCCAGGAGCATGGGAAGTTTTGCTATTTTCCAAGTTCTGTTTTGATTTCCTTTTTCAAGATTTTAAAGTTTTCATCATAGAGGTCCTTCACTTCTTTGGTTAAGTTAATTCCTAAGTATTTTATTTTTTGTGGGGCTATTACAAATGGCGTTGCTTTAGGATCACATTTCTAACAGTGTACACTCAACATATGTAATGTGCATGTTCATCTATCTTTATATGAATTCTTGAGTTAAAAATCTAGGCTACAGCTTAGCCTTTACACTCACAAAATGTTTGTGATTTAAAAGTTGATACTACTGGAGAGATAAAACCTAAGAATGTAAAGGAGTCTGGGAAGTTCAGTTTGCATCCAACCTGGGCAGAACAGTCTTTGAGAAACTATATATAATTAACCAGCCAAAAGCTGGATTGGAAGAATGGCTCAAGTATTGGAATACCAGTCATGAGCAAGATTGCTGAATAAGATGTTGAGGCTTTTGCATACATACATGCAATCATACAAATATATACAGAAGCACTTATATGTGCACAAATACACATATGAAACAACTCTCAGAATATGTGGAAAAGTTAGAAAACAGTAGAAAATATGTCCTGAGTAAGACTAGAATCAAGTGATAATTTTTAATTTTAGAAAGTCCTCAAGTGAACTTTCTTCAAAAAAGTTTGACTATTACATAAATAGGGACCAGAGATAATAAGAGAGTCAAATAATCATTATTAAAGGGATCAGATCCATGGAGGAATGAATCAGAGACTCCTGCAGGTGCATCTGATAATGTTCATATCCTGTGTCAAATGTTAGAACATCTTTGAAAAGAGTATATGAACACTCTGAGCACTGCAGTGGATAATATTACTGAGAAGTTCAGAATTGCTAGTCTGTATCTAGATTAAATAAATAAGAAACTATGGAGGGGCAATGTGAAACAAGGCTAGAATTCTAGAACTCAGACTAAGATAGGAGATTAGATAGTGGAATTACACAGTGATACCTTCGCTGGACCAGGTAGTATAATTTTGTCTTAATAAAACAAACCAAACAAGAAAGGAATACAAAGTTGGACATTTGGGCTAATTTTGTCATTATGTTTTGAGAAGTCAAGTTTCCTATTGAAATGCAACTCATATATAATCCTCAGTTGTGTTTTAAATGCTCTCTTCATTACAGAACATTCTTAGATGCAAAATGGTTCGTGATTCCCATCCAAAATTTGAAAAAGTAAGTAATCATCACTCTGTTAGATTCCAAGGAAAGGATGAAGGATTACAAAATCTTAAGCCTGGAGAAATAGCAAAGTTAATCTAATGAAGGACTATGTAGATCTTGCTAAATTAGAGTTTAAGTTTAAAATAAATATTTCGGTTTTGATTGTAATTTCATATTCTGTAGGATACTTACAAAATTCTTTTTAAGTACAGTGTTTAATTGACAAATTTACAAATGTTTCTTGCATTCTATTTGCCTAGAATATTCTTTCATGAGAGTTATAGTTAGAACTCAGTTAATAGATAATTCCAACACTTCATGTATAAAATGATAATGTGAATAATGTAGACAGAGTTGCCAACAAATGGATGATATTAATTTATAAATTTAGAAAAAGGGCAATTTTTTAAGCTTTGGTATAACATGGTATGAAGAGAATAATTGTGTGACATCTTTCTTCTACCTGTATGTAAGACAGGAAGCAAATTCCTTAATTGCGTGCCTCTGTATACAGTGAGAAAAATGCTAGGTTTGGGTTTTGTTTTTATTTTTGTTTTTGTTTTATTGGTTTGTCCTATGGCTTGAACTCTGGGACTGGACACTGTCTCTGAGCCTGTTTATGCTCAATGCTCGTGCCCTACCACTTCAACCTCAGCTCACTTGTGTCTGTCTTTTGCTGAGAAGTTTATTGTAGATAAGAATCTAGGGATCCTTCCTGCCTGGGTGGGCTTTTGTCAACATCTACTGCATTGGGGTCCCTGGATAATGGTAACGAAATCACCAGGACATAGGGGATGCAGAGTGCAAACAGCAATTGCCACTGCATGCTGTGCTTTATTTAAGTGGTATTTAAAGACAAGCAAGCATGATCTTTGCCAAGATTTGGTCAGAAGACATTCACACAAAAATTTCAACAGATACATTTTTACTTGACCTATGAGACAATGTCTTGGTATATTATTATCTAAACTATTTTAGAGCAAGCTCAAACCACTTCCTCAATATCAGGAAAATGCTTGACCAGCTGCTCATCTATGCTTAAGCAAGTAGAAGAGCTACTTCCTCAGCTCCGAGGAGTCTGTGACATGTGTTTTGAGACAGGGAGAAAGAACATTTTCCCTCTCCAGCCCGGCATGCCAAGAGCTTTCCTAATACTCAAACACAGTCCTCAGATAATCCTGAGGCCGGAGCCTGCATCATTCTGCCCCTTTAACATAGACCCTGAGTCTTCACAATTTCCTTCTTTTTTCTTTTGTTTTAAAATTAAAGCTTTCCACAGGGTTATCATAGACGCTTGCATTGGTTTCATAAAAATGAAATATAACAGTACAAGTGCAAACAAAATAATAACAATCATATAGTGGCCATAGTTTCAGCAAACACCTGCATACGCCTGGATTCAGATGTAAAGTCTTTGCAGGACCTTAAATATGCATTCACATATCCAGATTCTTTAATAGGCAATAGGGCTCGTCTACAGTCCTCATTAGCATTCTCATGAGCCAACATGTGCAGCAGTTGTTGCCGTGAAGCCTCTCCCACAACACTACGTTCCAAGGTCACTTTCAATCGTGATAAAAATTCAACATAGGGTTTATCAGGTTTTTGAATTACTTTAGTCCAAGAGCCATAATGCTCTCCTACCGGTGGAATCATTTCTCATGCTTCAATACCTATGTCTCTTAACTGCTCATGGATCTCTTCAGGAGAGTTTACTTTTATATGAGCATCCGCATATTGTTCTGTTCCACTTAACATGGGAAACGTTATGATCTGCAGGTGTGGATTACTGCTCTGTGCATTTTGTCTAGCCCTTTTTGTACATAACTCAGTAAACCACATTTGCCATTGTAGGTATTTAGGTGTCTTAAGCAAGGCTCTACAAAGGATCTTCCAATCCATGGGAGCAAAATTGTAATGTCAGGCAAGCCCATTAAGCAATTCCTTAACCTAATGAGACTGAGGACCATACAACTGCCTTCTTAAGTTTACCAATATCATCAACAACAACACCTTCATATCTGGCTGGTTGAGCTATACCATTCATAAGGGGTGGTCGAATTACAGGATAAGAAAAAATAGGCATTTCATCATCAAACTCACTGTATTTCTTTCGGATCCAACCCTTCCAATTGTTTAATAAATGCATCATCAATATTAGAAGCACCATCATTTGTAAATTGTTTACCAAAAATATCATGTACATTAAATTGTAACTGAGCAATCAATTGAGGAGCTGTAGAATTTCCAGATAAATACTGCTGTATTAAATTCTAATCATGTATTTATTACATTTTACATTAGTAATGCAAAAGGTAGTAAAATTCCAATCACTTTTTAACAATAACTGTTTTTCCACAACCAATAACTTTTTTCCTAACCATCCCACTGTCTGTTTAAGAATAATAATCTGTGTTTATAATAGAGCATAAATTTCTACCTGTGAGACCCACAATTCATGTGAATCCTGGTGCTATTCTTCCACAAAGTGCTTAGTTTGTAAGGCAGTGTGTAGGGCAATTCCAGACACCGCAGCAACAGTGGTAATAGAAATTAAGTTTAAGATCACAGATACAATGGCCAATCATACGCTTTGTACGTTTTAGTAGTTTGGTAAAAAAAAAATTCAATGACAGTATCCAAAGGATTTTGGGACCATTTTCTTCCTAATTTAACAGGTAGCCAAATATGAGTTCTTTGTTGTAATATCATAGTACTATCACTGTCATTAAAATTAAGAGAGGAATTAACACAAGAATAAGGAGACAATTAAAACAAGAAATAGTAGGAGAAAATGTAAAATTTCCCACTAAAAATACATAAGACAGAGGTACACAAGCAGTTACATCATAAGATTTGTACAAAGTAAAATTATAAGTGGACGCAGAGTTCGACGTCCCTGAAAATGATCCATTTGATAGCATCACGGGTTTCAGCACCGCTCTGACCTTCCAAAGATGAGTCTGAACAGCAGTGGGTGCAGCCATGAAAGCCCATCGAGCATCTGCAATGCCTCCATCTCCCCAGGCCATCAGTTGATCTCCAGTAAGTGATTCATTAATGGTTTCCAGTATCCTAGTAACATTTGATAAATCACATCTGGTAATATTCCATTCTGAACATGTATTAATAAACTGTCCAAAAGGTCCCCAATTAATAAAATTATTGAACACTTTTCCAAATTTTCCTCTACACTCTTGCCACACAAAAGGCTGATATTTTAAATCAATATAAGTAAAATCGGGACACATAGGTAAGGATAACTTGCCATCAAAGGTGACACTTTCCCAGCTACTATTAATGGACCAAGTAGTTAATCTCTGCAGCTGTGTTCTAGAATTGGAAGTGCATTTCCCAGGTAAAACCCAATGTTGCCAATTCATAACTAAACATGGAGGAAGCCCGAGACAAACAGGCAAGGGATGAGTATAGTAAGTAAAATTTAAAAAGCTACCATCATCTTTATTGTAAAATGTCAAATTATTCCAAGGAGGAGACAAAACAGCAGGAACATTATAGACGGTTATATCCATGTCTCCCCAAACAACAGGTTCCAATAATGGAGGGTTAGGAACAAAGGCCCAATAAGTTAAATTAGCATTAGCATGGACAGAGTTTACAGTAAGCAGGGCACACATGGCCAAGAACAAGTTCTCAGTCGTGACAGGTTTACCATTGCCTTGTAACATATTTTGTCCTTCTCCAGTCAACTTTTTAACCTGCCCCCAGATGGGCAGTGGGGATTTCTTTTTCCTCAACTGGTGGCCGATTCCTTGCAGGATACGGGGCTGTCCTCACTGGGCCTCGTCTGTATCCATCAGGCAGGAAGCTAGTATTGTTTCCATCCTGTGTAGACACAAAACCCTATCCTCGCCCCTTATGAAATAATGTTCCTAGTTGCTATTCTGCATCCAATGCAATCTTAATCCATATGGGAGCATTTAAATAAGGTTTTTCTGATACTTGTTCAAAATGGCACTCAGCTCTAGTTAAAATATCTCCTTGTGGTAAGTTTAAAATATTAAGAACAAAAAGAGCTTGATGTAAAATTATTTTAGGATTTTGCATGGAAAACCACAAGATATTCATACCTTCATCCAAACTTTTTCTCCTTTTAAATTTTTTGATTTGTTGTTTTAGTGTTCAACTATGCTTCAGCAAGCAGAAGAGATACTTCCTCAGCTCCCAGGAGTCTGTGACATTTGTTTTCAGATAGGGAGAGAGAACATTTTCCCTCTCTAGCCTGACATGCCAAGAGCTTTCCTAATACTCAAACACAGTCCTCAGATAATCCTGAGGCCAGAGCCTGCATCATTCTGCCCCTTCAACATAGACCCTTAGTCTTCACAATCTTTGAACTGTAATCTTCCAATCTTCACCTCCTGATTATCTATGATAGTTAAAACAGTATAAACATAAATAATATTTTCAAGAATACCAGTGGAGGAAAAATGATGCAACCCTGTTTATAGTGGTGTTCTTTCCAGAATATGGAGGGCATCACATTAGCAGAGGTGCAGTGTATTTTCACAATGGACATAAGCTATTCTTGATATGAATTAAGGGAATTTTGAGGTGCACCCTACAAGTTGGAAACTGGTGGGCTAGGATGACTTTATGGCATGAACCCTGTGATTGATAGTCATAGAAATAATAGCTTAATCTGATAAACAACTGCTTACTCTTGAAGAATTAATTATCACATGCTTCATAGTTTTATCCCATATCAGAATGTGGCTCTTTTTCTGTTCACTTCTCAGTCTGTAACACCCCATTGGAAAATGCATCTACTACAGAATTACATAACATACAAACAGGTATATTTTGAATCTCTCAGGTATGGAATGTTCAGAATTTGAAAATGAGTAGTTATTAGTCATAGGAATTTTGAAGAACATATACATTCTGTCCTATTAACTTATTTACTTTTAAAAGTTATGGGTTTCCATAGAATGAAACTGTTTTCTGTTTTAGTATAACAAAGTATTAATTTATTCTATTTTCAAAATATTGGCAAGTATATTGTGAAAAAATTGTCTAGTTGGATATTATTCAAGTTGATGACCCTCTGATAAAGAAGAGGTAATTAATTCAAATTAGATGCCATATAATACTGATTTTTTAAAAAGTTACTACATAAAGAATAATATTTACTCTACCAAAACAGTGAAATTTTAATTCATCAGCTTATTTTTTAAATTTAATTTTAATGTGAAAGTGATGTGCACTGTGGTTACAGCCATTGTAAGGTAGTGAATACATAACTTTTCAAACTTGTTATCCCCTCTCTCATTTTTCTCAGTTTTTCCTTCACCCTAATACCCCTCCCAAGTTGTAATGTACATTTCCAAATTATTGTGTTGTGAGAATTGCTATTGCATTGGTTTGCTGTTTGTCCTTTGTCTCACCATTTTTTTTGTTCCTGTTCCCTTCCCTAATTAAGGTAAATGTATACACAATACACAGGGTACCAAAAATCAAACACAGCAGGGGATAAACCATAGGGGAAAATCTCAAAGAAAATAGAGATCACATAGTACATCAAAAAAAGCAACCTCAAATAAATATCTGTTTCCATATCTTGGAGTTCATTTTGCTCAGCATCAGCTTATATGGTCAAATATATACATAACAAAGCCCCTGGAAAATAGTAGTTTCATGGACACTATATCATGAAAACAACATGTCAACCGTTTTTGATGGTAAAGGTGGGATTAAGATTGGTGAATTCACGATTTTGATAAAGGAATTTCAAAATATTTAAAAATTTATGACAGGTAAATTTTAATTGTTCAAACTTTTTAACAACTTAGCTTATTAAGAAAATTTAACATTTTCTGGGAAAATAAGCTTTCATGCAAAGAAATCCATGGAGACTTAGCTGAGAGGGAGCAATGTGGGTGAATATGGCTCATTTTCACACTAAACAAACAAACCTCACAAACCTTGCTGTGAATCCTGTAGGTTCCCTTGAGAATTGTCCTTACACAGGAAATATACTCTCACTGTGTAAAACAAAGTTGTAGTGGAATTTAAATTCAAAATTCTTTTTAAAAAAGACATCAAAATTTGTGAATTGACATTTAATTACCAAACAGTAATTCTCTGAAAAAGAAGGAAATATAATTCAAAATCACTTGACTTTATTAAAAGTAAGAGAAAAGAGTAATGAAGAGAGATGAGAGAAACCATAGAGGACTGTTTTCTCTCCGGTGGTATAATGGGTTCTTGATCTTGATTCTTCCATTCTATCTTCATAAGCTCTGAAGCCACGGCTCAGGACTGGAGTAACCAGTTCAGACAAAGAATACTCACAGAATGGGGGCTGGGAAAGTGGCTCAGTGGTAGAACGCTTGCCTTGCATGCCTGAGGCCCTAGGTTCAATTCCTCAGCACCACATAAGCAAAAAGAAAAAAGCCGGAAGTGGAGCTGTGGCTCAAGTGGTAGAGCGCTAGCCTTAACCAGAAGAGCTAAGGGACAATGCCCAGGCCCAGAGTTCAGGCCCCACGACCGGACCAAAAAAAAAAAAACACACACACACACACACAGAAGAAAATATTTGCAGTAGATGTAGGTGATTTATAACCTTAGACAATCTATTTAAATCTCTTCAAAATTCTCCCCTACCCTAAACTGCCCTCTTTGAACAGCTTTGTTTACTTTTCCCAAGACTACCCTTCATTAACTGCTTAAAATTTTGTGAGGTCATATACATACTTTCTAGAGATTGCAGTTTGTTTGTGATTTTTGTGTGTTTTTGTTTGTAGATGTGTTTTTAACTGAATTTCAAAAGGTTGTGCAAGTGTGTTACAATTAAATATGTCCATCTAATTGTCCAATGCTCTTGGATCAGAGTCACTCCTATCATTCTCAACCAACCCTTTCTCCAAGATTTATTTCAGATTTACCACTTCCTTTATTACATGTGTAATTGAGTATTCTAGCTGTACTTGCCCCTTGTTCCATTTTTCATTCATTCTATGTCTTTACTATTATTCCTTTCTGGTTTCAACTTCCTGATATTCATTCTATTAAACTGTCTGTTAATACTTTGAAAGGTTTATATACATTTCATGGAGTTTCAATCCTACATATACTTAAACTGATGTCAGCATATACTTCCATAATTCATTCATCTGTAATAACAATTTGCAAGACTGGAGACGTGAAGCACCTAAACATGATTTTATTCTCATCTTTTTGGAAGATTAATCTTTAGTCAACAAGAAAGTTTAAAAATCACTTAGAATTTATAGCTAACTACCAGTTTTTATAAATGGCTTTGTGCAATGGTGTGTGATTATTTTATTTTATATAGGATATTTTCTACTACCTATAAGTTTTGGAAAAAGAAGAAAACTAAAATTTACTACTATAGAGGAATATGATAGAAATAGAAGATAGATTTTAGGTTTGTCACATCTCTGATCAGTACCCACATTCAAGACTTAAAGTCATATTTCTTACTATGTTAGACAGATAGGGAAAATATATGATAAGGCAACACATGCTAAGGCAACTATTAATGACTTTTTAAAATGTACCTTCTTATGTGATGAAATTTACTTTATTAGCTAATATTTGGGTTTGAATTATAGGAGGCTGATCCTTTTAACACATTTCTGGAAGGTACCTACTGAACAACGCAAATGGTGGGAGATACTATTTCTACACTTTAATGAATGGTTGAACTTATTTTGCATTAGTGCTGGGTAAATAAATGAACTCTATTGTAACTTGATTCCTACACTTGAAAAACTTTTAATGTCACTATCATCTACTTGTCAAGTGTTATTTTGGTGAATATGATTCTAGAAAGTTTATTTGAAAAGATATATACTTGAAGGAGATTAAATGTAGGTTATCATTGGTTTGAGAATTAAAATATTTTTATACTACAGAACCAAGTTTTACTGAAGTACCAGTGTTTTGAAGCACTAGGGTCTTCTCAATTTGTTTTTTTAAATTATATTTGACATCTAAGTCTAGTTTTCCTAGCCTTGGTAGAACAATTATGGATCTATCATTCCAGGAAATTTTTTGGCCTACTTATGCTGGACTGAAATCTTTCATTCATCATTAGGAGAGAGGTATTAAAAATAATCTTGTGACATTTGTGATTTTGTTTACTCGTATGGGCTTGTCATCTGTAAATTGAAAGTTTGAACTACAGTACTTTCACTCATATTTTGTGGTCTGCTCTTTCATTTGAAGTTGCCTTAAATTTCACAATTGCTTACTGCTAATTACTGCAAGGAATTGGGGCCCTGAAATATTATAGGAAATGAAAAATTGAGATGGGTCTTCAATTACTTTCTGTTAGCATGTTGGATGGGCCAAGGTGAGAAGACTTGCCATTGTTATCGGATGATGCAGATAACCTGGGACCTGGTATCCTCGGACCCGTGGGTACTGCAGAAGAATAATAGCTTTTAGGCATAATATGGAGAAAAACAATTTGGGACCAGCGAGTTAATACAATAAACACAGCAGCAGTGTAAAATCTCTTCTAGATTAGAGGAAAACAATACTGTTTTTTTTTTTTTTTTTTTTTTTTACTATGTGAATTCAGAAGACCAAGAACCCTTAGAAGGTATCACAAGTTTATACCAAAGACATTGCATTGATACTTTTTATATTCGAATATATATTCTAAACCTAATTATTTATGTTCCAATCTATTTATGGGAATAAATTTCAATTTATTTGTCAAGTTATAAATTAATTCTAGTAAGATTCACTGTGTGAAACTTAAGATCAGCACATATAAATATAAAATATATAAGTATATATAATATAAGAAATTGTTATGCATTGTTCTGTTGTGGTTAGGGTATCAAAGGCAAATCTGTTTTAAAGTATTATTCCATTATCTCTACCTCAGTTTTTGGTAGAGTTAGACCTAAAGCTTTACCATTTGTAAATGTAAAGCCTGGAGGCAAGAGGAAACACTTTGATTAAAACATTACCAATTTAAGGCCTAATATCGAGGAGAAATATATAGACTTCTCCAGGAGCTATGGAAATATTTGGTGATAGAAAGTAGTGTAAGTTCCTGCCTGGTTGTATGGTAGACAGGCCCAGGATATTAAGTAAACATGCATATGAACAACTTTTTCACCTTCTTGGCTTTAGCTACTTTTGAAATAATAGGTATAATAAACAATTATATATATATAGTTGTTGTTGTTTGGGTCTGGTTGTGGGGCCTGAACTCTGGGCCTGGGCCCTGTCCCTCAGCGCTTCAGCTCAAGGCTAGTGCTCTACCACTTGAGCCACAGCACCACTTCCGGCTTTTTTCTTTTTCCTTATGTGGTGCTGAGGAATCAATCCCAGGGCTTCAGGTATGCAAGGCATGCACTCTACCACTGAGCCAGCTTCCCAGCCCAAACAATTATATTTTGATAAAATACCTTCTATTCTGAACAGTTCGGTCTGAAGTGTTCATCTCTCTATGATCCCTTGTAACTAAGATTAGTTTTGTTCCAGTAAGACAATCTATGCTGTCAGTGTAAGATATTCTGGTTGGTCTGTTCCTACATGGAAGAAGGGTAAGGGTCAGGAAGATATTTGTGCCACTGAGACCTCATTTAGGAAATTTTAAGCTGCAGAAGTTTAGAAGTAGATCTTAACCAAGGCTTACTTTGAATCCATTAGCTCTACAAAGATAACTCAGTTGATAAATAAGTACTTGAAAAGCCATCACCTTTGGACTTAGCTGTAAACGCTTCAAAATATGATCAAATTTAAAATGAAAATGACAAAATAGTCATTGACAAAAAATTGCAAATGTGAATAATCGACCAAACAATATAATTTTTCCACTATAGACAGAAATTTAGAGAGATATGATCAATAGCATTTTTAGGAACAATAAGGGTTCCTTGTTACAAATAGGCAACCATGGATATGTGCCTGTATAAACATTGCATCAATAACTACTTAAATTTAGAGGATACTACATGCTTAGCAGCAGGTCTACCCAAATTACAACAATACAGAGATTAAAATGGTACTTGCCCAAGGATGGAATGAAAATTTGTGAAGTATTCCATATTTTTCATTCTTCAAATGCAAGAAATGAAAAACAGTTGTTAAAAAGTTGATTACAAAAATACAAGTGTAACAATACATGTAATTCATAGAATTAAAGGTTAGTTTGACATCAGTGTATTAAATCTTCACCTTAGAAAGGCCCTTACATAGCATAACCTTTATAAAACTTGAAATTAGATAACATTGTCATTTTATCCCAAAGAAATAAAATTTAAACCATGCTCATAGAGGGTTCCGGGAAGATGGTGGAGGAGAAGCTGAAGGTTAAACAAGCTCTTGCATAGAAAGCAGTTTTAGAGTTCCAGTGAACAGTCCTAAGCCAGAGAATCACACCAAGTGTGTCATCACAGTACACAGAGTTAGGCCAGAGAGGGAAAATCCAGGCAAGGAGACAGATCTGAGCATTTGCCAGCAGCTTAGGCAGCAGCGGCGGCCATAGTCACCATCCTGTAACACAGAGAGTCCAGGACAAAGGAGCCAGATGCGGTGGGTGAGCAGATTCTACTCAACACCAGCAAGAACTGACAAGGAGCAGACATCTTCATCCTGCAGTTCACAGACCAGAGACGACCCAGGAACCAAGACTCGGCGAAAGTAGAAGCCTAACGTCCTCACTCCTTCTCAGGGAGCAGAGGAGAGAAGGCCACCCCTCCCCCCCAGATCTGGACATCTCCATCTTGGATACTGACAAAGCTGCTAGCTCCAACCAAGGCCTTGGAAGAAAACTCGAGTCATTTAGCAGGTCACAAGAACCTAAATTGACCTCCCAGACTCAGCTTCACCCAGAGAAATGTCACCCAGCTCAGGCGCAAGCCCTAGGAATGGCTTTCTTCACTGGGTAATCAGAGCCAGAGGCTGCCCCTCCCTTAAGCAGCCTTGCCAATCAATTGAAATTCAGTAAATATAAACCCAGAGAGTGGCTCCAGCCTGGGCTCATGAGTTTCTAACAAGCTAGCCCCCGGGAAAAGCTAATGTTTGCTGAAAAGTCTCAACTCTACCCAGAACCTAGCCTCATCAGAGCTTCTCCAAACGAGGAAAAAGCCATCTCCCTCTTTTGTGATAATCAAAGCAGATCCCCCTCCCATTGAACTAACCTGAGAGGAGGATCACAAAATCCTGGGTAAAGCAGCATTTTTTGGCCTGTTAAAACAAACTGACTTAAGAAACCAACCAAGCCACAGGAAAATCAAACACCACAAGCAGATCAGAGACTCCAACAAGAGGCTGGTTACAGACACATGGGAGATACAGGATTTTTCCCACCACTCCCCAAACAATCAAAATATTTTTTTCTTTTTTTTTGTACATTTTATAAAAAAATTTCTAAAACTTTTTAATTTTTACCTTTTTTGAAAAAAAATGTTTCCTAGTAACTTTTTTTCCCTCTTATACTTTTTATTTTAGGGGTATATTTGTGTGTGCGTTTTTCTTTCTTTTTTCTTCTTTAAAATTTTTTTTTGTGTTTTGTTTTGCTCTATTGAACTTCTGATCTTTTATTCTTTCTTTCTTATCCTTTTCACCTTTTTTTCTCTTTCGTTCTTTTTTATGTGACTTGTTTTTCTATACATCCTCAGATATACCCATAGTCGATTATTAGACCTTATCCTCCATTGTGTACACACTTAATCCACAAATTTATTACTCAGTTCAAAACCTCTTAGACTTAAATTCCTTGATAGCAGTACTACCTCTTTATACCTATATAATATTTTAAGTATTTTTGTTTTTAAATTTTTCACATCTCTTTATATCCCTCCCCTTCTGCATTATATGCATGTTCTTCTCTCAATATTTCGTTTTTGAGTCTACATAATATTTTTAATTTTTACTTTTCTATTTTTTCTAGTCTCTTTTTTCCCCCTTTCTCTTTCTTCTTTTTTTTTCTCTCTCTACTTTCATCCTATTCAACCTATTTCCGGTTTTGAGATTAGGACTTAGTTAACTCTCCCTGTGCCTTCCCACATCTCTCTATTCCTATTTTTTACCCACATTTCTCCCTAAACCTAATAATTTCTGGTTTGCCAAATTCGCATTTGCGGTTTGTAGCCCATTAATATATAGTTGTTTGACATTGAATAGATGTATCCATTGAACGAGATTGTATCTGCAAACTATTGACTGTGCAAATACAGCCTTTGGTTGATGCTTGCCTTAAGTTAGTGTTCTAGCACAAAACTGGTGTTTCATTCATCCCAAATGGGCAGAACAAACCTGAAAAACACAAGAAAAATGGCAAGTCCGGGTATCTCAACTTCCACTCATGGTAATCGGGACAGAACAGATAATGAATAATCCAGAGGAGAGAAAAGGTTAATCACCTATAAAGGGAAACCAATTAGAATCACCTCAGATTTTTCAGCAGAGACAATCAAAGCAAGAAGAGCCTGGAATGATGTATGCCATGCCCTAAAGACAAACAACTATCAACCAAGAATACTGTACCCAGCTAAACTCTCCTTTATAACTGAAGGCCAAATAAAAACCTTCCATAGCCAAGAAAAATTGAAACAATACATCTCCATCAAACCAGCCCTACAAAAGATTCTTAAAGATGTCCTAAACATAGAAAACTAACAAGACCACAATAAAGGCCAAGAAAATGCACCCAAACTGAGAATCCAAGAAGATAGGAAGAACCCAGTTTTCATAGACCCCAAGAAGGTCAGAACTCCCAAATACCTCTCAGTCCTATCTCTCAACATTAACGGACTTAATTCTCCAATTAAGTGACATAGACTGTCTTGTAGGACTAAAAAGCAAGACCATTCTATCTGTTGCCTTCAGGAGTCACATCTTGCTGTAAAACACAAAAACATTTTCAATGTTAAAAGCTGGAACAAAATCTACCAAGCAAATGGCCCCCATAAACAGGCAGGAGTTGCAATCCTAATATCACATAAAATAAACTTCCAATTAAAATTAGTGAGAAGAGATAAAGAAGAGGTAAAGAATGTCGCTACATATTAATTTGAAATATCTATTCGAAAAACAATGGAGCACCCAAATTTAACCAAGAAACACTACTTTCACTCAAATCCCACAGAGATCCAAAGACAATAATTGTTGGGGATTTTAACACACCACTCTCCCCACTAGATAGATCAACTCTGAAAAACTCAACAGAGAAACCGTAGATATAAACAACTGCATAGATCAAGTATATTTAACAGACATCTATCGAATATTTCTCCCAGCAGCATCAGAATACAAGTTTTTCTCAGCAGCACATGGAACATTTTCTAAAATAGACCACATTTTAGGCCACAATGCAAAATTGTCCAAATTCAGAAACATTGAAGTTATACCTTGCATTCTCTCTGACTACAAGGGAATAAAATTAGAATGCAACACCAAAAGCCACCAAAGAAAGTCTTGTAACACATGGAGGCTGAAGAACACACTGCTGAATCATGAGTGGGTCATGGAAGATATTAGAAAGGAAATCCAAATGTTCATGCTATTCAACAAAAATGAGCACACAAATTACCATCTCATCTGGGACACAGCAAAGGCAGTACTCTGAGGCAAATTTATACCTCTGAGCTCCTACATCAACAAATAGGAGAGATCTGAAACCAACAATTTAATGAGATATCTGAACCACCTTGAAAAAGAGCACCAAGATATACCCCAATGTAATAGATGGAAAGAAATAATTATTTTAATTAATTAATTAATTTTAATTAAAATTAAATCAATATTAAATGAATTAGAATCCAATAAAACTATTGGAAAAAAACAAAAAAACAAAGAGTTCGTTGCTCAAAAAAATTAACAAAATTGACAGGCCCTTCACAAATCTTATCAGAAAAAGAAGCGAACACACCCAAATAAATAAGCTCAGAAATGAGAATGGAAACATCACCACAGAAACAACCAAGATTCAGAACATTATAAGGGAATACTTCTCAAAACTTTATGCTAATAAGTTTGAGAATTTGGTAGAAATGGACCTTTTCCTAGCAAATATTGACATGCCAATACTAAAGCAAGATGAGTTAAACCATCTTAACAGGCTCATATCAAGCATTGAAATAGAAACAGCAATAAGAGACCTCCCATATAAGAAAAGTCCAGGTCCAGATGGTTTACAGCAGAATTCTACAAGACCATTAAAAGCAGAGCTCACAGCAATACTACTCCAAACCTTCAATGAAATAGAACGAGAAAGTTCATTACCATACACATTCTATTAAGTCATCATAACTCTCATCCCAAAATCAGGCAGGGAATAATGAAAGAAAGAGAACTATAGACCCATTTCATTGAGGAACATTGATGCAAAACTTCTCAACAAAATTTTGGCCAATCGACTTCAACAATGTATCCAGAAAATCATACATCACAATCAAACAGGATTCATTTCAGGGATGCAAAGCTGGGTCAATATTCCCAAATCAATTAATGTAATTCACCACATCAACAGGAGCAAGGATAAGAACCACAAGGTTATCTCAATATATGCAGAAAAAGCATTTGACAAGATCCAACACCCCTTTATGTTGAAGGTTCTGGAAAAATTAGGAATTATGGAACATTCCTCAATAGAATAAGGGCTATATATGACAAACCTACAGCCAGCATTATACTTAATGGTGAAAAACTAAAGCCATTTCCTCTTAACTCAGGAACAAGACAAGGATGTCCACTATCACCACTTCTCTTCAATCTAGTATTAGAATTCCTATCTACAGCAATAAGACAAGATGCAAACATAAAGGTGATACAAATAGGGAAAAAAGAAATAAAACTCCCCCTCTTTGCAGATGACATGATCCTGTATTTAAAGAATCCCATAGACTCCACTCCCAAATACTCAAGTTGATTCAAAACTTTGGCAAAGTAGCGGGGTATAAAATTAACCCCCCAAAATCAATGGCTTTTCTGTATGCCAACAATGAGAAAAGTGTGGCTGAAATTAGGAAAACAACGCCATTTGTAATAGCCCCACAAAAAATAAAATACCTAGGAATTAACTTAACCAAAGAAGTGAAAGAACTTTATGATCAAAACTGTAAAAACTTGAAAAAGGAAATCAAAACAGAACTTAGAAAATGGGGAAAACTCCCATGCTCCTGAATTTGGAAAGATCAACATTGTTAAAATGGCAATACTTCCCAAGGCTATCTACAAATTCAATGCGATACCTATCAAAATTCCAACCTCATTCTTCAAGGAAATAGAAGAGGCAATCCAAAAATTCATATGGAACAATAAAAGACCCCAAATAACAAAAACGCTCCTGAACAGAAAGAACACTGCTGGAGGAATATCAATACTAAATTTCAACCTATACTATAAATCCATAGTAATCAAAACAGCATGGTAGTGGCACAAGAACAGACTTCAGGACCAATGGAATAGAATTGAACACCCAGAAACGAACCTACAGACCTGTAGCCATCTAATCTTCGATAAGGGAACTAAAAAAATAAAATAGAAGAAAGACAGCCTTTTCAGTAAATAGTGCTAGCAAAATTGGTTAACTACTTGTAAAAAATTAAAGCTAGATCCTTATATATCACCGTGCACCAGAAGCAACTCCAAATGGATCAAAGATCTCGGAGACAAAGCAGACACTCTGAAAACATTACAGGATGGAATAGGAGAAACCCTAGGTCTCCTTGGCGCAGGCCGAAATTTTCTTAATAGAGACCCAGAAAGACCAAAGAAAGTTTGGACAAATGTGATTGCATGAAGTTGCAGAGCTTCTGCATCGCAAAGGACATAGCTAGCAAGATCAAAAGAAATCCCACAGATTGGGAGAAAATATTCACTAGCCAAACAATGGACAAAGGTCTCATATCTGACATATACTTGGAATTCAAAAAATCAAACCACCCAACAACAAATCGTCAAAGAAACAACTGCCAAATTAATAAGTAGGCTAAAGACTTAAAGAGAAACTTCTCTGAAGAAGAAAGAAGGATGCCCAATAGACACATGAAGAAATGCTAATCCTCCCTAGCCATAAAAGAAATGCAAATCAAAACAGCATTAAGATACCTCCTCACCCCAGTTAGAATGACAAAAATCAAGAACTCTAAAAACAACAGATGCTGGAGGGTATGTTGGTGGGAGTCTAAACTTGTTCAACCACTTTGGAAAGTAGTATGGAAGTTCCTCAAAAGACTCCTCATTGAGCTCCCCTATGACCCAGCAATCCCACTTTTGGGCGTTTACCCAAATGTTTACAAACAAGACCACACTAAAGCTACCAGCACAACCATGTTTATTGCAGCATTATTTACTATAACTAACTTATGGAACCAACCCAGATGCCCCTCAGTAAATGAATGGATCAAGAAAATGTGGTATATATACAAAATGAAATTCTATGCCACCATCAGAAAAAATGATATTGCCCCATTTGTTAGGAAATGGAAAGACTTGGAAAAAATTATATTAAGTGAAGTAAGCCAAGCCCAAAGAAACATAGGTCCCATGCTTTTCCTTATTTGCAATATCTAGTACATGTCTAAGTAAAGCAGAAAAGGACAGATAACGTGATATTAGGGAAATGAACCCTAAGGTATGTATTCGATTGTTTTTTTTTCTTTCATGAGATTGTTTCTAATGCATTTATAAGATTATTACTTTGTTGCTTTGTATGTCCCTCCCCCACAGTATAACCCCTGCTTTCACTGTATTTGATGTCGGTGTAATTTGTGGAGGGGAAGGTGAAAAACAAATCGTTTAAATAAGGATACAGGTAGACCCGTTGCAACAATGAGAAGTACAAGTTGTTATGTTGAAAACGAACTTTACAACTTTGGTGGCCGGGGTGGGCGGGGAGGGGAGGTTAGGAAGGGAAGGAGTGGGGAGGATGGGAAGGGATGGGATGGGGAATAAAAAAAATGTTTTTTTTTTCTTTCATGTGGTTGTTTCTATCACATTTATAAGATGATTTGTTTGTTGCTTTATATGTCCCTACCCCACGGTCTAACCCCTGCTTTCACTGTATTTGATGTTGGGATAATTTGTGGAAGGGAAGGGAAAAAATCAAATCATTTAAACAGGGATATAGGTGGACCCTTGCAACAACGATATGTACAAGTCATTATGTTGAAAAATGAACTTTACAACTTTGGCCTGGTAGAGGGTAGGCAAGGGTAGGTGGTAGGGGAAGAGTAGGTGGAGGTGAAGGGTTGGGGGCGCGAGATAGAAAGGGATGGGAAGGAGAAACAAAGGAGGAGGCAACAATTCTTGACAAGAAATGTACTCAATATCTTGCCCAAGTAATTGTAACCCCTTTGTATGGTATTTTCACAATAAAAAAAATCGTAATGTTTTAAAAAATAAAAAAATAAAAAAATTAAAAAAGAAATAAAAGAATATAAGGACCTTAGGAAAAGGAATCTTAAACTTTTTCTATATGGCTTGTAATCTGAAAGGACACATTTATTAATGAACCTATATATTATAAAACAATGTAGACTTCAAAGTACTATATCTAGAAGACAATGAAATTGATTATGGACTTTATACAAACATAGATACTTTTTGTAGACAAGCACCAGGAATATCTTTAGTTTCTATACTATTCATTTCAACCGATAAGTTAAAATTAAAAAAAACCACAAACTCTGCAGAAATCATTATAGATGCATACAAACAACTCTTGAATATATTTTGACATCAAAGTCAGGCAATTCACGTGGAAGAATACTATGCAATCCATCAATTTTTAAATTAAGATATTGCTGTTGCTTTGTATATGAAAATATTTTGTAGGGACACAAAGGATGGACTGGCACTTTTGAAATTTAGGAAACGTAACCAAACTATTTCTACGTAGGAGAACAATTTGTACAGCCATCCACAACTTCAAGGAGGTAGTGATACATACTTATCCTTTTGGTAATATCAAATGCAGTTTCTTCCAAGTTGTTCTTCAGGCCCCGTTTGATATTTTGGTTCAACAGAAGGAGATACAGAGTATCTTTGCTATTTCTATTTCCAGCAGCAAGATGCAAGGGTGTCAAGAGGCCTTTAGTTTGGGGATTGGTATCTGCATCATGATGGAGTAAGAAAGAATCCGTTCTGGTGTTATTCCACATATAAGCACTGTTCAGGGGTGCCAAGCCATTCAGAGTTATTGCATGAATATCTGCCTTGAGCTACCAACTCATGGACAATGTCTAAATGTCCACTCTAGGCTTCCCAATGAAGAGGGGTATACTTACCTCATCCCTAGTATACATATGAGTGGCCTTTTTGAAAAGTAGTCTCGGCACTGTAGTAAGCCAATTAATTTCGACATACCAAAGAAAAAATTTGCATGGATTCTTCTCCATTATTTTCTTGGCAATTGATACCATTCCTCACGTTTTTATATTATTCCTTGTCTTCATCAGAATTGCCTAACCAGAGGCTTTGAGTACCAGTGGGAATGAGGTGTCCATGTATTTCCCCAGTAGTTCACATTGGTTGAACTGGTCAGAAAAATCCGGTGAATTTTCTGCATATGTTTTTTCACCATGATTTATTTTCTCTTTTTCCATTTTTATTATTCTAAATTATTCTAACTGGAGATTAGTGAATTGATAGAGAGCAGAAGAAAGATTTTCCTCCGTATTCAAATGCACAGACTGAAAATATGGACCAGTGGTGTCTTCATGTGCAGCTTATTCTAGGAAGGAGAAAATAGGAAACAATGCCTTCTACGTAAATGATTTGGGAAATACCATGATATAGTTTAAGAGATTTTACTATTCAATATATGAGCTTTAAGAGCTTTCTAATAGTTCCATTATTTATTGGTACCCAACATTAGAAAAAAAATGTATAATACAGTAGTAAAATAGAAGTCATTTGCATGACTATTTAAATTCCTTTTTTTTAAAGACACTTGGTTTCATCTAAAAAAGTAGGCCTATCTATTGTCCTCAAGTGTTTTTGGTGATTGAAGATGCTTAATAAGTCAAAATGTATTAGTAGTCCTTTGATATCAATTAAATTTCATTTTTCTTCTTGGAGAATATAATGATCAAAGCAATAGTTCAGAATCAGCAAGCAATAGTTCAGCATCATGCTGCCAGTGCAAGTGAATCACCAGTAAGTAATCCTCGATACCATTTTCCACATAGGTTTTTCACAAATATAATCTGCCTGCTTTCTCTAGCTGCTTTCCTAGCCTGGACCTGTTCTTTCATTGTGCAGGAAAAGTGTGATTCAACTGATTTCAGTCATTTTTATTCTTATAATTATCAAGGATTTAGATTATTTTTTAAAAAAATTAGTTGTGGGGCCTGAACTATGGGCTTCGGCACTGTTCTTGAGCTCTTCAAATCAAGGCAAGCGCTCTACCACTTGAGCCACAGAATCACTTCTGTGGTTCTGTTTATGTGTGCTGATTTGGGAAATGGTAGAGCAGAAAGTGAAATGATGCAACCAAAAATATAAAAGCAAAATAAATTAGGACAATTATGGAGCAACCATATTGTCTATGAGAATCATGAAAGAGAGAGAGGAAGAGAGATACAGATGTGCAATGACCTATCTAGACACAAAATCAATGCTTCTGATCTATTTACAAAGCAAACAATTTTATTTTTTATTTGTTAAAAGAGATGGAAATAGAATTTATGTATTTACTTGAAATTAGTACAAACATTTTTAGTCGCCTACATAAAGAGACATAGCTCTGACCAAATTACAGACAAAATCTTAATCCTTGGTCTGAGAAGGTGGCTAAGTGGTAGAGTGCTTTTCTTGTAGCTTAATACAGTGCGGATACTACTTGCCAAAAAGGCCACTCATATGAATACTAAGGATGAGGATGAGTATACCCCTCTTCATCGGGAAGCCTAGAGTGGACACTTAGACATTGTCCATGAGTTAGTATCTCAAGGCAGATATTCATGCAGTAAATCTGAATGGCTGGACACCCCTGCACAGTGCTTATATGTGAAACATACTGCAGCACAAACACACACACACACACACACACACACACACACACACACACACACACACACACACACACACAAATCATGAGATTTCTTCTTAAGGATTTTTTGTGTATGGTCTTAAGAAGAAATTTACATTACTAACTTGAATTTCTGACAGAACAATATAATCACTGTACATCTTGCTTCTATACTCTCAATATTAAATTGCTATCTAAGTATGTGCAATAGATAAGTATAGGAAAAAGTAGGAGCCACACTGGTGGCTCATGTCTTTATTCCTAGCTAATCAGAAAGACAAAATCTGATGATTGTGGTTTGAAACCAGACCAAGAAAAATAGTCCATTAGATTCTGGTTTGAAAGTAACCAGCAAAAGCTAGAAATGGAGCTGTCTTACAAGCAGTAAAATGCTAGCCTTGAGAAAACTAAAACAAAAAAAATAACAAATTCTGGGACAGAGTTAGGCCCTGAGTTCAAGCTCTAGTAGTAGTATTTAACTAATGAAGGAAGGAATTAATTAATTACCTAAAATAAAATAAGTGGTCACATGTGGTGGGGCGGGTAAAATGTAACAACCCTGGTGACTGGAATATGTATTATTTTGTAATAAGGCAAATTATCATTTGTCCTAATCACTACTACTTTATTTGAACTTTTTTGTACAATAAACCCTAAATTTGGCATGCGTGTATATGTGTACATGTGCACACATGTGTGTTTAAGTGTATGTGTGTGTGTGTGTGTGTGTGTGCTGTTGCAATGTTGCTTTCCAATATGAACAGGGTGAGACTGAAAAGAGCTGTGTTGAAATGTTTTTATTTATCAGTGTTCTGTCCTGTCATTTCAGTTGAACCATCCTTCTGTATATTTTATTTGTTAATAACATCATCATAATCAAAGCATTTACAACATTAAGTTAGATAAAAGAGATCATATTCAGCGCTTAGTATATGTTAGGTAAAAAGATACAGATATAATTGGGTAGTAAGTTATTGGTGTAAGATGACTGTCAGTTCAAAATATGTATTTGACCTCTTAAATTGGTTATATTTTTAAGAAATACTCATGGAGTGATTTTGACCGACTTGAACAAATAGGTATTACTCTCTGGTTATTTCTGTGAAACTCAAGGTGGATAAACTCTTTCTGGATTTCTGTTGAAAATAACTTTATTTGTAAGATTGTATCTATTCACACTAAGATAATAAACCCCGTATTTTTTTAGGTTTGAATATCCCATCATATTGACTGAAAATCTGTATTGTGGCTATGCTTGTTAGATATATATTTCAAAAAAACAAACAAAAACATGTGTCACCTTCAGATTGTGGATGCATTTGAAGTTTGTACATACAAAGGTTTCTTCATTAATAGTTCTTTTGTGGGAGTAATAGCACAACTTTAACAAATAAGGCTTTTCGAATATGTTTTCCAATATAAATAACATCCAAGATCGAGTCTTGCAATTTCTGAAAACCGTTTAAATATTTTAGTATTATTTTAGTTCATTGACTATACAGCTAAAGACATTTCTGAAATAAATATTGTTAAGATCTGAAAATGTAAGTGGGTATGCAGGCTTTTTATGCATCATTTTATGCAAAGCCAGTTTTTATGAAACTAAAAGAAATAGAATAAAGAATGTAAGTGAATTGGGTAACCCAATTATTAGTATAATTTTGTTTTCTATTAGCACAGTCCTTTGAATGTAGATGATGCAGTTAAATTATTTTTTGTCTCACTGTGCTTCAGTTATTTTTAGATTATTTGTAGTTATAAAAATGAATTTGTAGTATAAATAAAGGTCTTTTAAAATGATTAGAATTAATCTTGTGCTTTGTATTCTACTCCCATGAAAATGAGTTATTTTCAAGTGTTAATAGTTTATAATTGAATCTTCAGTATCATAAGAAATTTTGAAAAAAATTGGTAGTATTGATGTCTTTTTTTGGGGGGAGGGGTCCGGTAGTGGGGCCTGAACTCTGGGCACTGTCCCTCAGCACTTCAGCTCAATTCTAGCGCTCTACCACTTGAGCCACAGCATCACTTCCAGCTTTTTTTCTTTTTGCTTTTGTGGTGCTGAGGAATCGAACCCAGGGCCTCATGCATGAAAGGAAAGCGCTCTATCACTAAGCCACCTTCCCAGCCCTTCATGTCTTTTTATACCAATAGTATTCACAAAATGGAGAGTCTTTAATTCATACGTAGTGTCTATGATTTTTAACCTCTCATTTCTAACATTAATGATAGGTCAGAGTGCATTTTTGGTTATAGGACAAATAAAATATTTATCCAGGGTCAAAGGTGATTTTTATATCAGTCTTATATCAACATTTAAAATAGCATTTTAAATGTTGGGTATAAAAATCAATCAAAATACTTCTAATGGTAGACAACTAAGTTGAGCTACAATTTGAAAATGATTGGTCCATAAGACCTGTAGTCTGGTTCCATCAGGAATTAGGGAGGTCATTCTTTCAGTAAGACAGTGTTAAACAGAGATAATGTCCCTATGCAGTTCAGTGTTTAGTGAAGGGTTAAAATATGATTTCTACTATTTTGAGCTAGAAATCAAGAATGGTATATATTAGCAGTTCTTTTCACCAGGGAGTTATGCATTGATTATGAACTTTGAGTATTCATATTACAGTTCCCTATTTTCTAACAAAGATAAAGTAAAATATTATGAGTATACACAATAATTCTGGGAAATTTTCCTAGAATTTGTAGACTAAGTGCTGGTATTTTAGTCATAAAATAGAATGAGGTTAATTGATACAGTGGGAGATGAACCTCAGGCTAAAACTTACCATGTGTGCAATGTTGTACTAGTAATTCTAACTCTGAAGACTTCACTATCATCATCTGAGAATTAAAAATGTAAGGAGCTCCACTTTATGCAATTATTGTGAGGATTAAATTATATAACATAGGTAAAGTACTTGGAAAAACAATCAATTAGCATTTGGCACATTCTACCTGTTATTTTATCATGTGATGAAATCTAGCATTTTTACTGTGATTTTATATGTGCAATGTGATGTATTGATATTCATTGCATTGATCACTTTTCTGTCACTATGAGGAAAATACCTGCAAAGAAAATTTGAGGAGGAAACTATTATATTGACTCATGGTTTAAGAGAACGCAGTTTAAGATCAAATGTCTCCATTGTTTTTAATCATGTGTTTATTATCTTAACTAGTTGTACACGGGAATTTCCATTCAATAAATAAGTTTTTAAAGTATAATGGATCTTTATATAACTTTTCCTACCCTTCCTAACATCACCCCACTTTAATTTTTTCTAGTTTCATATTATTTCCATTGAATATAATGTCTTCACTGTTACTCCATAACTCTCTTTATTCTTTCCATTTGAATTCCCCTCACATCTTCCAAGTGATAGTTTCCTGGTATTCATTTTTTTGGGATTAAAATTCAATTTTATAAGAAATTACACCTTTTAAATATTGCTCTGAAAAATGAAAGCTTTGGTTAATACTGTTGTTTAACTTGCATAAAATTCTGGCTTCCAAATACGCGACAGAACATGGGTACTTTGTGTGTCTGGCTCTGACTTTGCTTACTTAACATATTTTTAGATCTATCCATTTCTTTGCAAATAATGTAACAGTCCTCATAATGGATAGGTGCAATACAATTGTGTATATATGAAACACTTTCTCCAATCATCCTTCTGCCAAAGGGCATCCTGGCTGTTTCCATAACTTGGCTATGGTGAATAGTGCAGTAATGAAGATGGTTGTGAAAGTGATTTTACTGTAACCTTTTGGAAGAATTCATCACTATCTTTCTGGGAGCAATCCTCTAGCCAGTTTTCCAGAATAAGCACATCCTTCCCTTCATCTCCATCACAACGTATTGCAAGTTCTCAAAAACAAACTACCCCATACAGGTCTCAATAAGCTGAAACCACACTGTGCCCATATTCTTTCAATACATTTTTAATAATTACATAAATTTAGTGATAACCTTCTATGTACTTTCCTAATGTGGGAATGAGACATAAAAACAGAGTAAAAGAAAGAAATATGCATTTTAATTAGCTATTATCATATTTAAAATCTTTTTCAGCTCTAACAGCCTCACTTACTATTATTTTAATCTTTATTTGATTACTTCATCTATCCCCTAAATTATAACAGGTGAGTTAAATACAGACAAAAGGTGTGGTTTGATTTTGACACTCATGTGCGAGAATGCACAATATGGGCAAATAGATGGATTGGAATTAATAGCAATTATCCATTTTGTTAAAGTAGAGATAGTTTTCCCAAACTGACTCATATTTCATTCAACAAAAAGAAGCATGTAACAATTCCCTTTGTTTTCCTCCTCATTAACTTTTGTTTCCATTTTATTTTATAATCAAGGATGATTTCATATATGTACTGTAGATACAAAAATATGTTAAACTATTTCTATCCGTATGTATTGATATATACACATATACATATATTACTCAGGTTACAATGATAATTTATAACTTCTGTAACTATACAATTTACTAAATTATTAAAAACATCGATGGCTCATGCCTGGAATCCTGGTTACTCGGGATGCTAAGATCTGATGAACATGGTTTAAAGCCATCCTGGGCAGGAAAGTCCATGAGCCTCTTATCTCCAAACAATCAACAGAAAATCAGAATTGGAACTGTGGCTCAAAGTAATAGACTGGTAGCCTTGAGAGAAAAAGCTGAGGGACATCACCCAGGCTCTTAGTTCAAGAACTATAATCTACCCAAAAAATCTATTTAATTTACACCTGTGTAAGTAGAGTATTTCCATCACCCAAATGTACATCCATGTTCATTTGCAAGGTAACTCTGTTTTGTCTGAAGTACCACTAAACATTATCACTTAATTAGAAAGCATTGGAACGTGGGTTCATTCTATCTCTCTCATGGATTTTTCTCGATTCAAACACTCAAGTGTTACAATTATTCCAATTATTTAAAATCATAGCATTTTTTCCTTTAATACCTCTAATATTACAGTTTGAATTCAGTGTCTTGTGCCCCCTAAATAGGTGTTCTTACCACTTGGTCATGTGCCCAGCCCTAAATTATCCTGATTATTTTTCAGATAGAAACTGGCTTCCTACTTGTGTATGATCTTGGCCTCAGTCCACTTTATATTATTCTTCTTTTAATTTAGAATAATAAGTGCATGGTATTATGTATAGATCTTCCTGTCTAGTCTGGGCTTTAGCCACTCTTCTCACAACAGTGCACTCCCATGTAGTCAGTATTTTCAAAAGCTTGTCATATCTGATTTTTTAAATCTTTGCATTTCCTGCAGGTACTTGAGTACTGAATTAATTTGTGTTTTCTTGTTTTGTTTTATTTGAATGTATGTGTTGAGTTGTTCCTTACTTTTCCTTTTGTTTCTTTCCCTCAAGTTCTTACCTAAAGTGCTGAGAAAACAATTCCTCTTTCTCAAGATAGGGTGAACATTATTTATTCCAAAGTAATTTCAGTAACATTTAAACACCTTCATGTCTATGAATGGTATACAAATGCTAAGCGTTGAGAAGGGTGTTTTTACTTTCACGGTAGTTTTGTCATACACAGATCATGAAATATATGAAGATAATATAACTACAGATGCATGCCAAGAGGAGAAAACCCTATTATTAATTATTTGACAGAGGCTTCCCTTCTAGTGAAAGAAATATATTACTTGATACAGGATTTCACAAAATCATATTGCTAGGAGGAACCTAAACAATCATCTAATACTGTAGACTTGAGAGTGATGAATTGATTTCTTGAATAATTTACTTTTGGGTCAAATAAATGCAGGCTTCCAAAAAGAGAGTAGATTTTAGAGAAACATGATGAATTTTATGTAAATAGGTCCTTAGCTGATTTTGTTAATTTGTGAACTAATACAGGGAAATAAAGTATAGCAAGGTAAAAAGTAAAGAACTTCACATTGGAATACTCATTTGTGTGTGTGTGTTCATGTGCATGCGAGTATGCAAACGCACATGTGCATGTGCATATGCATGCATTCATCATTCTTGAGGCTTGATAGTGCCTGGGAACTATTACTCAGCTTCTGTGCCCAAGGATAGTGGTCTACCACTTCAGCCACTTCTGTTTTTATTTTTAGATAATTGCTTGTATTTTCATGATTGGACTGGCTTTGAACAGACTCCGAGTAGCTAGCTAAGCTTATTCAGCCTCTGAGTACCTAGTTAAAATTCTGGCTGTCCTCTATGCTTCACTGCTCTTTTATTCATTTCCTGAGGTAATCACAAGCCTAAGTCATATATATGTCTAATTGCTTTAAAATAGTTACTGCTTGGTACCAGTGGTTCCCATATATACTCTTACCTACTGAGGAGGCTTGAGAACAGAACCCAGGCCAAAAGTTTAGTGGAATTCCTTCTCAATCTAAGCTGGGTGCATTGGATCATTTCCACCATCCTTCACTATCTAGTTACTAAGATTGGAAGGACTGCGGATCCAGGCCAGTCAAGGTAGCAGGCTAGACAAGTTGGTGTGCAACTCTGATGCCATTGATGATGGGAATGCTAAAAGGACAAATCAGGTGCATGTTCTTGTGGAAAGAAAACTGCTATCCTAAAATTAACCACTGATATGACGCTGGCCTAGCACGAAAAATATACCACAAGTTGAAATACCCACAATTTCCCACAACCAAAATAAGTATATACATGAACATTCAAAAACTTAGTACAATCTGTTCTTTGCTCTAATATCAGCTTTATCTGATTATCATATGATGTGACAGAATAGTTTTTTCATTAAACTTATGATAATTTAAAAAGACCTAGAAAATTCTTTATTTATTAAGTGCAAATGAATGGCAAATTGCCTCATTTCTTACATATTTGACTATCACTATAAATTCGTCTTATGACTATTATTAATAGTAATATATTCTGATTTATTACTTCAAACTTTTTACTTTTCTGCTGAAGTTGAAGTATTTAAATAGTATCATCAAAGTATATTCCTTGGGTATTTAAGGAATTTTTTTAGAAAGTTTTTAACCAATGGCTTCTAAGAATTCTTAATTGGTATATATTTTGGTTTATTTTTAATTTCAATTTAATTTTACTGTAATGGTAATATACACAAGGGTTAAAGTTACATAAATGAGGTCGTGAATACATTTCTTAGGGAAGGAACATTGTTATATCTTCCACCGATATTTTTGTACACTCAAAACAAGAACTACTGATGCTTTTGCTGTTGCTATTGATCATTGGGTACTTTTGCTTTCTTTGTTCATACAATTTTATTATATAATTGATATACAGAGGGTTTACACTTAATTAAGTCATCTAAAGAGTACACTTCATTTTATTTTCTAAATTTCAAATTTTGGGCTTAAATGTTTTCATTTGTTTCTTTAGGATAATTCATTTTTTTCAGAGTTGTAGAATTAGTTAATTTATTTTTACATGATTTTTATACATGTAAATTATTCAGACACATATATTTTGCTTTTATAATATTTAACGTGTGACTATTTAAAAATTGTTTTCTTATTTTTTATATGGTTAATGATGTTAAATAAATTTATTTTCTTATACTTATAAACATATTTGTCCAGGTAACAAATACTTACTGTATTTTTAAAAAGCGCATACTTTATTAAGAAAGGCTCCATTATTTGGTCACTTTTTGGAAATATTTTTACTTGAATTAAAAAAAAGTTTGAGCTCGGCATGGTGATTTGTGGCATCCATTTTCTAGCTCTGGTGGGAAGTGTAGATAGAGTTTGTAATTCGGGAGAGACTGGGAAACTCTGTGACCTTATTATAAAACTATTCAGGGTGAACTGATTAGTGGTATAGCCACCGCTACTGTTATATACAGCACCTTGCTATCATATTCTAAATCTTGAGTTAACACACCAGTAACATCAATCTTTTTTCAAAATAGAAGGACACATGTTTCAAAATGTTTATTATTTAAATTATTTGCAAAGGTTCGCATTTCTTCTGTTAATTTTCAATTTACTTAAGCTATTAAAATCGAAGTATATTGTGACTATTTTATTTCTACTAAACTTTTAAATTGTACGAGCAATATTATGATTCAATAGAACATACTTCTACTATTTGTGATAATTTCCTCCGTTTAATACGATAAAATCTATATTCCAAATATGTGTATGTGGTGTGTATATGTGTGTTTATGTGGTTTTTTTGTGTGTGTACTTTGTGTGTACTTTGTAATGTTTAGGAGGTCACACCACTGCTTCACACATGCAAGGCCAATGTTTTACCGCTGAGCTATACTGCCTAGTTATAATCCAAATAGTGTTTTAAATCATGACTTTGAAACTTTCATTCCTAGTATGTTTTTTCAAAATTATATATGATAAAATGTGATCCATATTCTATCCACTCTAGCAATTTTTATTGTTACTTAGAATATTTCCACTGCCTTTCCACTTCCAAACTCTTGTGATTGTTATTGATAAAGGTTTTACTTTGCTTCTTTTCTCTCTTCATTTTTTTTTCCTTTATAGTTTAGCTATTCTTTCTCTTATTTCTTTGGGAATTAATTATCATATTCCTATTATAATATCCTTACATTGTAACAGGTATATACAATGCTTTAATTTCTATTTTGTTTTGTCCCATTTTCACTGACTTTTGGTCCAAACTATTAGATGGATTAAAAAGAAACTTGACTTAGGACACTTTATTTTCTCCTTCTCTTCTCTGAAATCTTTCTGTTTTTTGAAACACAAAAGCAATGATATATAGCTCCTACATGGTCCATCATTCTTTCCCCTCTCTCTCTCCTCTGTTGTACAGCTCAAGTTGTTGTCATTCAGATTTATTATGCTACAGCATTATCTAAATCTTAACTCATTTCTAAATTAATTTTAGTTGTATCAAATATTCTCTAAAGACATTTCTCTCTATATATATCTGGGGTCTTGTGTTTTTACAAGGTACAAAATATGAGTGACTATCAAACATCTAGATATCTCTGTAGAATATTGGTCCACCTGCTCAATAAACTCTTATGTAAATTCAAGGAATACAGGTCAGTCAGAACAATCTTGTAAAATGTTGTTGCTTCAGCCTTCATACTAGCTTTGAATCTTTTTACCATGTTTAGTAGTGAAGACAAAATAGTTCTACTATAAGAGCAGATACATAGAAGAATGCAACAGATTTGTCAAAAATAAATTCTTAGTTTTATGGTCAGTAAATTTTGAAAACTATCCTATGACTTTATGAAATAAAAATAAAATCTTAAATGTTGTATTGGCACTATTGTCTCTCGAGATTTAAAGAATGATCTTAGACTACTACCTCAATACTTTTTTGTTTTGTTTTGTTTTTTGTCATTCATGGGGCTTGAACTCGGCTTAGGCGCTGTCTGTGTGCTCTTCCGCTCAATGCGAGTGCTCTACCGCTTGAGTCACAACACCAGATCTGGTTTTCTAGTGGTTTATTGGATTTAAGGGTCTCATGGACGTTCCTGCCCGGGCTGGCTTTAAAGTGTGATCCTCAGATCTCAGACTCCTCAGTAGCTAGGGTTACAGATATGAGCCTCAGGCACCATCCTACCTCCATCTTTATACAAAAATTTAAAATAAAAAATTGATTATCAAAATAAATGTGAGATGTTAAAATCTATAAAACATAAATGTAAAAATTCATGACATTGCATCAGTAAAGTTTTCTAAAACTTTGATATGGAAAGCATTAATGGCTAAAGAAAAGCAAGAGTAAACTGAATTATATCAAGTGATAGCATTTCATAATTCAAAGGACACTATAACAGAAGTGATAACATATCCAACAGATACAGGGAACATATTTGTTAACAGAAGTGAAAACATATCCAACAGATACAGGGAACATATTTGTTAATGCTACAATGTTAATGCTACAGTGATTATGAATCTTAAGTATTTTTATATCTTCTAATTCTATATAAATTTTTTCCTGAATAAGATATTTCTTTGAAGAACATATGTAAATTAATAGTCAATAGAAGGAGAATATGAAATAAGTTCCTCTTTAGTATCTAAGAAAAAAGACAAAGAAAACTCACTAGTCTGACCCTAATATATAAAGATGACACAAAATATAATAATGCATTTGTGGACAAAATGATAAGCTCTACATAGGAGAATGATTAGTATAATACTGGGATCATTTTAGCAAGCAAGATTTCAAGTCTTCAAAAGTTCAAAGAGAATTGTATATGATCCAGCCAGTACACTTCTATGTATGTATTAAAGAGAAGTAAAAATCTTGTTTGGACAGGGAATGTAGTTCATTGACAGTGCACTTGAGTAGTATGTGTGAGACCCTGGAAATAATCCCCAAAAACAAATTTGAAAAGACACACTATAGATGATGTATGCTGGACAAATTTCTGTAAGTGAATTTTATATCTATTTTAATGTCTGTTCTAAAATTTACAGCATTTCTGTTTGAAGAAATGCAAGTTTGTGAAAATTAGGCTTGGAAAACCTATTATTGTACAATTTACTTCCAAAGCACTAAAATGTATACAATAAAAGGAGATTATATATTGCATGTGAATTTCATGGCAGCAAAAAAAGAAAACTATTGTTAAAATTCTTCACACCAATTGCAGAATACCTAAAAAGTTGTTTTCAGTGTTGGCTAAAAATTCTTTGTAAACTACAGCATTTAAAACAAAGATGTGATTTCTGTGTATTTTGAGTGTTTTTGGTCCGTTTTTTTTTGAGTTCATACAGAGATAACTCAATCAAAAAGTGTATGTGATACCTGTAATATCTAGGAGTTATGCATATCTTATAAGTAATTGATAAACTTTTCCAGAAGAAACTTTTAGCAAATGACAGAAGACACAAATCTATGCATCTGCATTCTATGAAAGTCATATGTCACTTCCTCAATCCAATTGCTTTTTTCTACTTTGCTAGGAAAAAAATTATTCTCAAGGTAAGATCCAATAGCAATGAAGAGAAACAAAATACATAATCAACTTGATTATTTGTGAAAATATCAAATGAAATAAAACAATTCCACTTAAGCGACTCCAATATTAGTACCTATGAAGATGTTCCTGAATACCAATATCCAATAAATTTTTGGAATTTTAATTTCTACCAACATATAAAAACTAGAACAAGAAAACAAACATAGCCTTGGAGCAAACCCTTGGACTAATTTTTTTAATTGTTTTGAAATTACAAAAGAATTGATACCATTAAGAAAATGATTTGTTTTGGAAATCAATTAAAAATGTTTAGTACTTATTATAACTCAAATACTAAACAAGAGTATTTTTATACAATCATTACAAATATCACTTTATTACTATAGTAAAATAGAATAAAAGACCAGTCCCAATATATTATCATTATTCTTAATTCCTAATTATTACCTAAATATCTTAAACAAACTAAATAGTCATGTCTTTAACATAAATGTAAATATTCTTTACTTTTTACTTAACATTTTCCAGGGGTATGTATTCATGTTTCTAAGAAATGTTCACAGCAGTTAAAAGGTGCTTTTGTGAAATTAATGTGATATATTTTGTTGTTGTTTGCAAGGCCTGGGCATTATCCCTAAGCCTTTTTATGCTCAAAGCCAGCATTCTACAACTTGAAGCATAGAGGGAATTCCTGTTTTTAGTGGTTAATTGGAGATAAGAATCTAACAAGTACTTTTTTAGTGTGTGGGGGTGTTCCAGTCGTGGGGCCTGGGCGCTGTCCCTCAGCTCTTCAGCTCAAGGCTAGCTCGACCACTTGAGCCACAGAGCCACTTCCAGCTTTTTTCTTTTTGCTTATGTGGTGCTGAGGAATCGCACCCAGGGCCTCATGCATGCAAGGCAAGTGCTCTAACACCGAGCCACCTTCCCAGCCCCCTAACAAGTACTTTCCTGTCTGGGCAAGTTTCGAACACAATTCTAAGATCTCATTACCCAGAACAGCTTAAATTATAGGTGTGAGTCACTGGCGCTTGGTTGGATGTAGTTTTTAAATTTTAATTATGTTTTAAGATTTTTGTTTCACTATAATATACATCGTTCTACACATAAATTCAGATTTATGTATATATTTCTGATGACAACTAATCTCTAAAAATGTATGTCTTTCTACATATTATATATATATATATATATATATATATATATATTGCTGAAGACAGACTTACTCTAAAACTTTTATGCTATTTTTTGACCTTTTTCATTTCAAAGATATACAGTTTATTGTTCCAAAAGTTTCCTAGAATAGAATAAGTAATATTTCAATAGAATGTAGAATCTATTATTTCAAGGGAATTTTAGATATACACATGATATTGCAGTAACATTTACAGTATATTACTTGACATAATTCTGTTCACACTCAAATATTTGCGTGTAGTTATGGGGAGAGAGGAAGTTAATTCACACTGGTTGGGAATTTGCAATACTTCCAAAATCTATTCCAAAATTTGATATAAGCATCTAGTCAATCTACCGGTTATGGTTTAGTTTTTTTGTTTCTTTATTTGTGCAAATTTTTAATATGGATGCCTGCACAGTGGTAACATTAAAAATATTAATCCAGATTTTGTGGGTATTTATATTTCTCTTGGGAAAACTAATGAGCTCCAAGAAAATGTCCATAAGGAGCCTTTCAATTCCAATATCACAGTTTGTCTTAAAATGCTTTAAATTCTACACACTCTAATGTGGACATAGGGTCATATTGTGGAACTTTTCTCCTCAGAGAGTGAGTACTACCCTATTGCTTAACATGGACAATGTACCTTCATACATAGACTGGGCATGTGCAAAGAAGAAGTGGTAGTTGAACAATTTTCTTAGCAGTTTATACAGATGAAATGGAAATAGAGCAACTATGAGCTCAAAAGGAATGCGCAAAGAAGACAAGGGCACAAAGCAGAATATGCCAAGAAATACTGAAGTATAATTTCAAATAATGTGCTCAGGTGTGAGGGTGTGTTCAAAGTACAGATACAGACAATGTACTTGGATATCTTGGGGGGAAAACTGCTTTAACCTATTCTGGGATAATTGTACAAGTACAAGCCCCTAACTCTGACTCTAATCAGCCACAACATCATCATCTAGGGACTATTTTCCAACTGCAAAGTGAGAAAAAGGGGCTCATCACAGTTAGTGTTCAGGTTGAAGCAGTGGCAATCACATAACTTTTCTATAATTCTTCAATTGTTTTGGAACATTAAAATAGGAAAAAGCCAAGTAATTATTTTGCATGTACCTAAATTAAGAGGGATGTATTCTATTGGTGTCTCTTTAACTTGAAAGTTATAGATTATGTCTTTTTATACTCTATCTTGGGACAATGATCTGCTGTAGGTCATTTTCTTCTCTTCCCCTTCTTTTGCCCTTCCACTTACATAATTGTTATTTAAAGAGACATACATAAGCTTGCATTTCTAAATTCTTCAAAATTATATGAACTACTTTGTACTTCTGGCAGCCTCCTATATCTTTCTCAAAGGAAATATTTTTGACACTACCATTTTTATCCTCTATGATATTGGATATCTTCCTACCTAAATCAGTGCAAGATATACATGAGACTCATCCAGATATCTCAAAACTCGTACCACCATAAAATCCTATCTTACTTAGAAATCATGCTTTTAGAATGTCTGGGGAAGTGGCATCTCTCATTTTTGAATGACACTAAGTGATACTTATATGCAGTCATGTTTTAAACCAATATGCCACTCAGTAGATGAATGAATTGACAATATGTGTTTTATGTATGCACAGTGGAATTCTATACTTCAAATTCATATGGAACTGGAAAGACTTGGAAAAATCCTACGAAGTAAAATAAACAAGACACAAAGAAACAGATTGCATGGTTTCCTCATTTGTAATAAGTTGGAAATGTCTAGGATAGTCCTAGCAGTTGAGCAGAATTGCTCAATAACTATGTTTGTATGACCATATAAGATGATGATGAGCAAAATGAGCTCCTGGATATGGGAACAGAATTTTCTGTTTCTGGTTGTTCTTTTTAATGTACTATGTGATTTCTTTTTTCTTTTGTGTTTTCTCTTTGGTTTATCCCCTGTTATATTTGATTTCAGTATCCTGTGTATTGTATATATATTTATCTTAATTTGGCAAGGGAAGAGGAACAATGAAATGGCAAGACAAAGAACAAAGGGCAAACCAATGTAATAGCAATACTCAAAAACAACATGTTGGAATTTTACATTACAACTTATGAGAGGTATAGGGGTGAAGGAAAACTGTGAGAAAAATGAGGGAGCGGGTAACAAGTTCAACATGTTATGTATTCACTACCTTACAATTACTGCAACCCCTTATATATATCACCTTGATAATAAAATTAAATTAAAAATGAGCTGCATAAAATATAATTTCACTGTATTGGTATAGTAAATATTATTCTATGTGTATTACCTTTTTAAAAAATTAACATTTTGGCTGCTAATTTGAATTAATTACCCCTTTATCAGAGGGTCATCATCTTGAATATTATGAAACTATACAATATTTTCAGAATATACTTGCCATTATTTGGAAAAAAAACATTATTTTAGTATTGTCTCATACTAAAACAGAAATAGTTCAATTGTATGGAAACTCCTAACTTTTCAAACTGAATAATTGTTTAAGAGGGCAGAGTATATGTGTTCTTCAACATTCCTATTATTACTAACTACTCATTTTCAAATTCTGAACATGCCATACTAGAGACATTCAAAAGAGTACCTGTTTGCATTTATTTAATTTTGCAATAGGTCCAGTTTTCAATGTGGCATTACATATTTAAATTCAAGAGAAAAACTAGCCACAGTATGGTAGAAGGTAAAACTATGAAGTATCTATATTAATTCCTCTAGAGTAAACATTTGTTCATCAAAGTAAGCCATTATTTCTATGGCCATCAATCCCAAGTTTTATGCCATAAAGTCATCCTAGCTCAACAATTTCCAACTTGTAATGTGCACCTTAAAATTCCTTAAATTCACAACATGACAAGCATATAACTATTGTGAAAAAATACTAAACTTCTGCTAATATGATGCCCTTCGTATTGTGGAAAGAACCCTACACTAAACTTTGCTGCATCATTTTCCACCCAGTGTTATTCTTAAGATCAGAGCACTTGCAAATATTATTTATAGTTATATAATTTATCTATCATAGATATTCAGGAGATCTGAAAGTCTGAATATTAAGATCTGAAACTCTGGTTCAAATCCCACCCAGGAAGGTAGTTTCATCAGATTCTTACCTCCAATAAACTGCCCACGAAAAGCCTGACACAAGTGGCACTGAGGTTCAAGAGGTAGAGCAGTAGCCTTGAGCAAAAACAGGCTCAGGGACAGTGCCCAGGCCTAGAAGTTAAGTCCTAAGACAAACCAAACAACAAAAACAAAATAAAAACAGACTCTAAGCCTATCATTTTTCTCATTGTATACAGAGGTACATAATTAAAGAAATTTCTTCCTGTGTTATGTATTGTAGAAAAAAAGGTGTCACACAATTACTCTCTTCATAACATGTAACACCAAAGTCTCAAAAAATTGCTCTTTTGCTAAATTCATAAATTAATAGCATCAATTTGTTGACAACTTTATCTAGATTATTCACATTATCATGTTACTTATGAACTGTTGAAATTAACTATTAACTAAGTTCTAATTATACCTCACTTGAAAGAATATTTTAGGCAAATAGAATGCCAGAATCATTTGTGAATTTGTAAATTAAATCTTCTACTTAAAAACAATTTTATAATATCCTATAGTATATTAAATTACAAACAAAAATATTTATTTTAACTCTAAATTCTTATTTAGCCAGGTCTACAAAGTCCTACATTAAATGAACTTTCCTATTTCTCTAGGCTTAAGCTTTTGTAATCCTTCATCATTTCTTTGGAATCTAACAAAATGATTATTGCTTTTTCAAATTCTTGGTTGGGAATCATGAGCTCTTTTGCATCTAGTAATGTTCTGTAATGAAGACGATATTTAAACACAAATGAGGATTATATATGAGTTGCAGTTCAATAGGAAACTTGACTTCTCAAAACATAATGACAAAATTAGCCCAAACTTCCAACTGTGTGTTCCTTTCTGACTTATTTTTTATTCCTTTCTTGGTTTGTTTTATTGAGACAAAATTATACTACCTAGTCCAGTGAAAGTATAACTATGTCATTCCACTCTCTATTTACCTGTTTAAGTCTGAGTAACAGAATTCCTGGCTTGTATCACATTGTCCTACCATAGTTTGTCAGTTTATTTAATCTACATACAGACTAGCAATTCTGAACTTCTGGAATAATATTTTACACTAGACTGATGGCTCAGACTGTTCATGTACTATTTTCAAAGATGTTCTAATATATGAAAAAGAATATGAACATTTTCAGATGCACGTGAAGGGGTCTCTGATTCATTCGTTCCTGGATCCGATCCCTTTATCCCTTTATTAATGATGACTTGACTTTCTTACTATTTTTGTTCCCACCTACGTAATATTCTCAAGCTTTTGGGGAAATTTCACTTGAAGACTTTCTAATATTAAATGTTATCACTTGATTTTAGTCTTACTCAGGGCATATTTTCTAACTTTTGTACAGAATCTGAGAGTTGTTCCATATGTGTGTTTGATCATATAAGTGCCTCTGTGTGTATGTGCGTATTTGTATGTATATATGTATGCAAAAAGCTCAAGCTCTTCTTCAGAAATCTTGCTCATAACTAGTATTCCATCACTTGAGCCATTCTTCTTTTTTATTTTTTTTTGGTTTGGTCGTTGGGCCTGAACTCTGGGCTTGGGCGCTATCCCTCAGCTCTTCAGCTCAAGGCTAGTGCCCTACCACTTGAGCCACAGCGCCACTTCCAGCCTTTTTCTTTTTGCTTATGTGGTGCTGAGGATTGAACCCAGGGCCTTATGCATGCAAGGCAAGCGCTTTACCACTGAGCCACCTTCCCAGCCCCTTGAGCCATTCTTCTAATGCATCTTTTGGCTGGTTAATTATAGTGTTTCAAAGACTGTTTGCCCAAGCTGGATGCAAACTGAACTTCCCAGACTCCTTTGCATTCTTAAGTTTCATTTCTCCAGGGGTATCAACTTTTGAACTACAACCATTTTTGTGAGTGTAAAATTTAAGCTGTAGCCCAGATTTTTAACTCGTGTTCATATAAAGAAAAATGAACATACACATTACATATACTGAGTGTACACTGTTAGAAATGTGATCCTAAGCAGGGTTCAAGTGGCTCACACCTGTAATTCTTGCTAATTAAGCTGAGATCTGAGGATTGCAGTTCAAATCCAGCATCAGTAGGAAAGTTTCTGAGGCATTTATCTCTAATTAACCACAAGAAAACTGGAAGTGGTGTGGGGCTCAAAGGTAGAGAAAAAGTTTTGAGCTGAAGAATAGAGGGACAGTGCCCAGGCCCGGAGTTCAGGCCTGACTACCATCAAAAAAAAAAAAAAAAAGAAAGAAAAGAAAAAAAAAGAAATGTGATCTTAGCCACCACTTTATTGCTAGTATAATTCCTGCTCTCTCGACATGGACTTTTTTCCAGTTAAGTCCATGATCTTATATCTGACTTGCTTGGAACCAGAATTATTCTTCCATTCTACTTTTAACAAATTTGCATGATTACCTATCATGATTTAGAGCTAGTAGAAGAAAGAGAGTGGTCTCATCCTTCATGTTCCACTTAGTAGTAATGCTTTCTCTATGTCACTCCCATAGATCTACATACTGGCCTTGGCTTTATTATTTCAATGTTGTCTTATTTGCAGTCTTCTATAGAGTATTGAACCATTATACTTAAATACAGAACTTCTCTTTCTCCTATACCTATTGTTTCTCCTTCTGTTAACTTATGTATACTTGGGTAATAATGCACAACACAAACACTGACCAAAAAATGTTTCTGAGAACCTTCTTCCCACTTAAAATTGGTCTTAATTTACAGAGCACTTAGGAAATTTGAATTTAATGTACTCCAGAGTAATGTTTTCTTTCATATTTTTTGTGAAAATGGTGGACAGAGGTGTTAGAGTTACATAAGTAAGTTAATGACTACATTATCTAAGGAGCATTGTTACCTCCTCTTTTTTCTTTCCCCTGCCATCCCTTTTCTCCCCACCATCCCAACTCTCCCCTCCTATCCCCAAGTTGTAAAGTTCGTTTTCAACATAGTGTCTTGTTCATCTCATTGTTACAACAGGTCATACTGTATCCTTGTTTCACCATTTTATTTCCCTTCCCCTCCCCACATTAGAAAAATGTATATGCATGATGCAGTTCACCGATATCAAACAGTCATTATACCATGGAGGAAGAAAATAGAAGAGAAACAAAAAACATCACGTAATTCATGTTAGATACATTAAAAACAATAGTAAAAAAGAAAAAAAAACAAGTTCTGTCCTTATTTTGGGGCTCATTTCACTTAACATATTCTTATATGGCCATATGTACATGGATAATGTTTTATAAGCCATGTAAATTCCATATTTTCTCGTTACTAAGTTGTCTCTGAAACACATGTTACCTCATGCCCAAAAATGTCTTTGTGTTATTTCAATGAAACCAGAAAACATTCATTTTGCCTGGAACAGCACCGTAGATTGTTACTGGAAGTAATTGGAAGGAACTTTTACAGGAAGTAGAAACTGAATCCAGGAGAGAAATTGAACATAGAGAAATGACAAAGTTCAGGTTAATTTGTGCTCTCATTTTTACTGTACAAGAAAATAATCCAAGGCTTGAAGGAAGCCCTGTCCCTGACTTTTTCCAGTATGCTCTTTACTCATAAAACTTTCTGTAAACTTCTAATTGAGAGTATTACAAAAGGAAACAATATGAAATTTGAAGGCCAGCATAGAAAAAAATGGAAATAACATTGTTGTACAATGTTCTACTACAAAGAAACAAAGACACGGAGGTTTTAAAATGTCTTATACATGGATATTTTACTCCTCAGATGATTCTCTTGTTGTAAAAGTCAGATATCCATCCTTTATTCTGGTCTTGAGTTCGCCATATCAATAAGGATTCCAAAAAGCAGGATCCATTGAGTATGATCAGCAAAAGGAGCCTCTTTTCAAATCAGTGTTTAAGGATGGTCCAAAGAAATATGTGGGGTTTTTTTTGTTTCATGTTTGTTTGTTTAGTTTGTGCCACTACTGGGGCTTGAACTCAGAGGCTGGACCCTGTCCCTGAACATTTGTCTTTCCTGCCCACCTACTCCCAAAGCTAGTACACTACTGCTTGAGCCAAAAGTCCACTTCCGGATTTTTTGGTGTTTAGTTAGAGATAAAAATTTGACAGATTCTCCTGCCTGGGTTGGCTTTGAACTGAGATAGTAAGAAAGCTATGTGACATCAACTGTATGGACTTCTCTTTTGAACCAAGAAATATTAGATGAAGTTTATTATAAAGGTAATATTTGACAATTTTTAAAAGAAGAGAATACATCCAGCAAATAAGCCATAACTTAAATAATTCAGCAAAATAGGTGCACCGAATCATATGGGAATTTTTTTTTTGCTTGGGAAGATTACTAGTGACTTCGTAGTTCCTTTTGGGGAAACTAAAATTATATTTGACTTTTTTGTTGGTCGTGGGGCTCGAACTCTGATCCTGGGCACTGTTCCTCAGCTCTTGAGCTCAAATTGAGTGCTCTAACACTTTAGATACAACACCACTTCCTGGTTTCTGGTGGCTGATTGAAGATAAGTGTCTCATGTACTTTCCTGACCAGGCTAGCTTTGAACCACAATCCTCTGGTCTCAACCTCTTGAGTAGCTAGGATGACAGGCGTGAGCCACCAGCACCCGGCTCATATTTGCATTTATGTGCACTTAATGACACTGTAGACAAATAATGAAAATTTGAATCAAATGATGACATTTCAGCTTTTCAGAAAATTTGAGGTAGCAATTAATATGTCTTCCTTTTCCATGCTGTTACATTAATGACTCATGAGTTATTGGACTCTTAATTTAGCATCCTCTAATGTCTGCGACGGTGGACTTAGTATAAATAATTGTTAGTATAGAAATATAGAAAGCCTGATATTTTTATAATGCAATGGAGATCAGATAGGAAAGAACAACATAGAATGACATACAATTTATCACACAGAGATTAAGAATTAGCCTAAATGAAATAGAATGCTAAAGGTAATGAAGAATAAGCTTGGATGATAACTAGTTCTTCAATAACCAAATATGGTTCCCTAGAACAGTTTCTGGTATAATTTTGTTATTATTATTGTAAGGTCCGCTCCTGGATGGCTAACACACTCCACCCTCCTCTCAGCAAAGTCTCCACCCAGTACCTGCATTACCTAGGCAACTGGGACACCTGGAAGAAGTCACATCTGCATCCACTGAGGTCACATCTGAATTTGATGTGACCACACCTTTCTGGGCCCATACCCTAGATAAGGCCTAGCCCAAGCCCAGACGCCCTCTCTCTGCTCTTTTCTAGCTCTTTCTCAGCTCTTTCCTTCTCTTCTCTTTCCTAGTTCTCTCTTTCCTACCTCTTTCCCAGATGCTCTCTTTTTTAGCTCTTTTTTTCTCTTTTCTAGCTCATTTCTCTTTCCCTGCTCTCTCCCTTTCCAGCTCTTTCTCTTTCCCACATCTCCCAGCTCTCTTTCCCAGGCCTTTCCCCAACACGTGGAGGACCAAGATGACCTGGTGCAATCCGGAACGAAGAATAAACTTATTCCTTTCCTGAATACCACGTGCATTGTGCTGTTCTTACTCAGCTACCTCTTTTTTAAAAAACGTAACAATTATCATTTATTTCTTCCATCTGGGTTTATTCCTTCACTTCTATCACAACTATTAATTAGCTGGTGCCTTTTTGGTGCCAAAACTGACCAAAAAGACTTATAATTCTCACTTAGACTACCCTACACATTGTGATTAGCAGTGACCACTCAAAAGCCTGGAATCTTTGAATTTCCAGGATTAATATTCACCTGATATCTAAGCACATTCCTGACATTAATTGCCATGACTTACTAACAAAACCTTTTTTTTTTTTTTTATCAACACAGCCTTCTAATATAGGTAAAGTACATAAATTAAGAACGATTGTTAAGTCATAATTGGAAGGAGCAAATATATATTCATATATAGGTTCTTTATTTGGCATTTACTTGGTAAATGCATTTTTGCCAGTCCTGGGGCTTGAACTCAGGGCCAGGGAACTCTTCCTTAGATTTTTCTCTTTTTATTTTGCTTAATGCTTGCACTCTACCACTTGAGGAACAGCACCACTTCATTTTCTGTTTATGTGGTACTGAGGAATTGAACCCAGGGTTTCATGCATTCTAAGCAATCACTGTACCATGAAGCCACATTCCCAGAGCCCTAAATGACTTTCTTAAGGTGGGATTACTTTTTCATTCCATTACTATGCATTATAATTTAGGCTAGGTGGTAGAAAAGGAAGTGGAAAACAATATTAAGTCCAGTAAGGCTGACATTCCTATCACACCCCTACAGAAGTACAGTGTTAAGACCTGCAGGACTCATAGGGATGTTGCATGTTATATTATTATATAAAAAAAACATAAAAAGTCTTCCCCGATATCCATAACTTTCTGCTTCCACTTTCAAGTTCAAGAGCCGAAAATCGAAGCCTTTTTAATTGATTGGGGATATTTCCTAGAAAGGAAGAAGGAGGATGTGGAAGGTGATGTTGGAAAAATATGCATTTTTAAAAAGTGCTACTGACGAACTCCCACATCTACTTGAATATGCTGTCTGCACAAGATGCAGATAAATGAAGACATTTATTCTGGTGGATAGTTACATGTATTAACAAAATCTAGTTCTGGAAAAAAAGTTACCAGTATAAAGTATTGTCTATAAAATGGTTTCATGTCCTAGCAGAACAAAATGTAGTGTTGAAATGATTAGTCCAGCTTTCTTTGAGATTTTATGCTGTCTCAGTATTAAGATGTTCTCTACTTCCAGTAACATGGAAGCATAAAAGACATGATTTGAATATACCAGTAGTTTTAGGAACAAAGGTACATAATACTTTCCTTCCTGCAGAGACATGTGATGGCAAGTATGACTGATTGTATTATAGTTCTTTTCTTTTTCCTCTTTATCGCAAGTGTTGCATATCTTGGCATATTAGTCTGCCCTGCATCAGCTTCCTGTAGGTGAGATTTACCTCTACTCTGCAATGTCAAGATGGGTCATGTGACTTACTTCGGCTTACAAAAATGAACCAGAAGTGGTTAAAGGCTATTTCTAGGGGAAGATTTCTATCCCATTGTTTGTGTCTAAGAGCTAACTTCTTTTCCCTTAGCTATAAAAATAGCATATTTCCAGAGGGAATCTTTTTTCAACTTATATACTGGAAGAATATAGCATGTAAAATGAGGCAAAACTCAAACACAGCAAGAATTAAGCGAATATTAGAATGTGATATTAATGTTAGTTTCTTACCATTCTTGTATGACTACAGCACATCAGAATTTAAGAAATACTGAACAAGAACTAAACAAATATATAACACTTCCTGTTTGATGCTATTACCTTTTTTATATAAATAAGCATTCTCTATGTGATCACTTGAGGGGTTAACTTTTTCTTTTTTTTTTTTTTTTTTTGTCGGTCGTGGGGCTTGAACTCTGGCCCTGGGCGATGTCCTTCAGCTCATCAGCTCAAGGTGAGCGCTCTAGCACTTGAGCTACAGTGCCACTTCCGGTTTTCTGGTGGTTTATTGGAGATAGGAGTCTCACAGTCTCTCCTGCCCTGGCTGTCTTTGAACCGTGATCCTCAGATCTCAGCCTCCTAAGTAGCAAGGATTACAGGCGTGAGCCACCAGCGCCCGGCTGGGGTTAGCTTTTTCTATAAATGTGTTTAATCAATCTAGAGCACTGTATCTAACTTCCACAATCATTATCAAGAACTTGTGATTGAGATGAAGAAGAACAAAATATCTAGATTTCTCGCTTCTCTTTTCCTCTTCTCCTTTTTTTAGTGAGAATTTTCATCCTTTCTCCAAATTCTCCTATTAATAAAGGAAGAATGACACATGTGGATATCAAGCAAAAGGCTTCAAAGCCAGAATTTTATTCTTTCAGAAATAGATGAAATAAATCAGAGTGGCTCAAGGAAGAAGAAAAACATGATTTTTCCCCTTTCTGGCTTCAAAAATAGAGTCTGAACACGACTCTAAAAATCTAATAAACAATTTGCCTTAGCTAATTTTTTAAAAATATTGTTTTTTAATAAATAATAATTTTAACATTAAAAAATTTAAAATATATAGTAATTTGTTGTTTGCTTTTGGTAGGCATAAAATAAGACTGCATTAACTTTGTGTGAGTTGAGAGGCTAAATTTTATCAGAATCCAAACAAAATGAAAAATATATGATGTTAAGATAAATAGCTTTTAGGTACATTTTCAACATGACATACACACAGGGACATCTTTTTCCTTCTTTTCCTCTCCACTCGTCAATAAGCAGTTCATGTAATTCAAATAGCTATGTTTCTTTCAGAAATAGATTACACATAAACAAGTTAAAAGACGAGAACCAGTATTGGTGCATTCTTTAAAAATAGCAGTCACATAACTATTAACCATAATTCCAAAATGATAACAATCAAATGCTCTTGAAAAGAGAAGATTGTAAGCAGAATATACAAAAAGTGATAATGTCAGAACTGATTCAGGAGCTGCTGTCTGACATTTAAGATTTCTAGTACATGACAATTTTTAATCAGGATTAAATGCTTTCAGGAACCCAATTTTTTCTAGTTATATTTCATTAAAGAAATATGTTGTTCAAAATTAATAAAAGCATAACAGGTTATAATCTGTAGAAAGAGTGCTTACACACTCATTGTGGTAGGCAGTAAAATACCTTTCCAAAATATCTATAGTCCCGAAATATCTAATCCATCAAATGTTGATTTACATTTTATATGTAAGGTTGTAAAATAATCACCTTTCATTACCCAAAGAACACAAATTTGAATAATTATCAGATGGGCAAAGTATACTCAAAAGTCCCAGCTGTAGTTCGGAAAGGACATCATTAGGTAAGAATCATCAGGAAGATGTAAAGATGCTACATTACAAGATAAAGGAAAAGACAAGAACAGAGATTCTGAAGTTTCTGGAAAGTGGACCTGGAAGTAAATGCTTTTTCCACTAGAATCACCTGAAAAGTATTTTAGCTCTGTAGGGGGCTCAATTTTAATCTAGTGAGACATATTTTAGATTTCTGTCCTTTAGAAATGTAAATGATAAATATGGATTATTCGAGCCAATTATCTTGTAGAAATATTTTACAGCAGATTTGGTTTGGTAAGCTAACTCAACTACAACCTTTTCCTGATGCAACTACAAGGATACCACATGTCCTAGTTTCTGAGAATAAAAAAGTTGCCACCAGCTTTGTACACATGTATGATGTACATACTACTAAGGGCCTTGGATTAATGAAGTCTTGAATTAGTAAATAATATTTAAACAAGAAGCTCCCTATATTCATTTTCACATTTGGGGATCACTAAGTTCAAAAGTTATGTAGAAGGCTAGGGTAAGAATATAGAAATGAAATCTGTCTCCCATTATTATAAAGATAATTTATGTCATTTTGATTTACTATTTCTAAAGTAATAAAAAAAATTAGGTAAAACCGAAACAGTAACTCGATCTTCTCTCCTTCCTAACTTTCCAACAGAAATTAGAGAATCCAGTAAAGATAAGCAATCCCAGGATGGAATAGGATGTTATAGGATCACCAGATGGTGAAAAAGAAGTTAACAAAAATGGGTCTCATGGAACAATGGGAAACAAAATCAACACCTACAGATTGTGATATAGTTGTGATATAGAAAATAGTTTCCACTATGCTAAGTCTGTGACATTTTAGCTTTGTTTACACAGCTAATTTCATCTCTTAGGAAATTACTTTATTAATACTCAAGGGTTTGCAGCGTATAACCCAGCAACAAATAATGCTTCTAAATGTAAACAAGCATAATACTAAGAGTAACCAAGGCATTGCTATAGCTGATAAACAAGAATGATCTTGGGGAATAGTCAAACAGTCTTGAACTTTTTCATATCTTTCCTCTTCTCCAACATTAGAAGACCTAGTCTAGATATGTAAAACATTAATAAAGGATTTTTATATTTTTTATCGTTCACACTAATGCAAATACACTTTTCCTTTTTGCAAACCTGACTTTGAAAGAGTCAGACCCTCACCATTATTTTATAGACAAACGTTTACTGCTTTGACTTAGGTGTTTCTTGACTTTGGGTGTTGCTCTCTATTATTTTGGCAACTACATAGAAAAACAAGTTAAAAGCATTTTACTTATTTTGGATTGTTCAAAGTCATGCTGCCTTCAGTTTTCTGTTCCCTTCTTCACTGCTAATTGAAGTTTAATTATTGCTCTTAAATGATAACAAAAACGTGATACTTTAACGTATATTCTCATTGAAACCAGTGAAAACAGGAGTGTCTGCGATTGTTATATCATTGTTTTCAAATATTTTTCTTCTATTTTCATTATTGCCTTTATTCCTGTCTTCTAATCAGGAAAACAAGGTTGCATAAAAGATCTTCCTAAGGAACAGGATGTTAGGCAGAAAAAAATAGATATATAATTAAAGGTTTTCATCTCTTAAGAGACTGAAAAGATCAGAAGACATTTTGTTATTACTTGTACAGTTAAGATGACTTGAAAGTTTTGGTTCTTAAACTAAGTGAAATGCATGCAAAATGTTACAGTTGTTCCAAAAAATGATTATGGTTTATACTTTTATGCTTCAATGAGATGAAACCTCTTACAAAGTTGGAGGGCATATTTATTTTAGGGTAGAAGAGTTAATATTAGAAAGCCAAGGGAGATTCCTAAAACAACACTGCCTATCACGTATCAGTTAATTATACTTATGGCATATAAGTATATAAACATAAAATATTAATTGAGTGAGAAATATGTGATTTACACAATTGATTCAATGACAACTAGTATATCTAGTGAGGATCTAAAAGTCTTATAATACATATTTTAACATTTATGCCAAAATATTTGTTTATTTGTAACTGTTTATTTTTAATTTTTGTCGGTCATGGAGCTTGCAATCTTGACCTGGACGATGTCCGTCAGGTCTTCAGCTCAAGACTAGTGCTCTACCACTTGAGTCACAGCCAGTTTTCTGGTGGGTCTTTGGAGGTAAGAGTCTCACGGTCTTTCCTGCCTAGGCTGGCTTTGAACAATGAATCTCACCTCTTAGACTCCTCAGTAGCTAGGGTTATAAGCATGAGCCATTGGCGCCTAATAACATAATTATATTTTACACATTTATGAAGTATGGAGTGATAATCCCATTCATTTATATATTGTTTAATGATCAAGCCACACCATATCCATTAATTTCTGCATGTAACATTTCTTTATAGGGAGAATGCTCAAAAACTTTTCTTCTGGCTGTGATGAAATATCTATTCTTAACTATAATCACTTTGCTTCTTGTAGTATAAAATTAATATATTTACTTTTAGTCATGGAAGTCTGCTAATTAAAGTTATATAAAACATGAATTGTAAAGTGAAAGAAGTTCATAGCTCCATTACTTGTTTAAAGAAAATAATTATGCATTTTTTCAATTATATTTCTTTGAGAATGTGTAATATTCATTGATTTAACTGTTAAAATTGATAACAGTTACATTATATCAAGTAGATTCAAACTTGTATTTGAAAATTGCACACTTAACACCAATATTCTTCCACTTTCTTCTAAGACATAATTAAAATAATGGTATAGCAAAGCTTGGTGTTAGTTGTTCATGTGTACAATCATAGAAACTCAGGAAGCTAACACCTGAAAATTTTAGCTCAATATCAGTCCAAACAGACAAAAATATGAAAACTTATCTCCAGTTATCCAGCAAGAGGAAGAAGGTGTGGATGTGGCTCAAGGAATAGCGTGTCATCAGCTATGAGCAAAAACACAAGGGAGACCATTAAACATTGAGTTCAAGCCCTAAAAATGGCATTAGAACACAAGACAACAACAAAAAGTAGTATGAGCATTAATAATGAAGACAAAATAGTAGAAAATATCATGAGAAATGTGAAAACATCTGGAAGACAGAAATTATTAGACAAAATTTTGATTCATGAGAGGTAAAAGTCACAGTATAATTTGGACAATCTCATTGTAGTCATTTGTGCTGAAACCTGGCTATTGGGTAACATGTGAAAGAGCAGACTGGATTACCTGACATATCAGACTTCGTCTGTAACTATGCATCATCCCACTCTGCAAAAATCTAAAATCATGCTTGTTAATTTAAAAAGAACCTCATGTTAGAGACCGCTTGGTCCACACAGACTGTGGTCCTTATTTTGAGGTTTCAGACCAGTGCTTTTTTAATAACCACTCCTGTTTTACCCCCCTTCCCTGGTGCAGCTATACCTTACTAAACTGGCACCAAGCCAAGGATTTGAACTAGATCCCCCCCTTAGTCCCTCCCTTTCTCCAGCTACAACTCAGTTCACATACTATCTCTCTTTTAGCATTAGTTATTTTCTTACTCATCCCCACCAGAAAACTCTTACATTCATGTAAACCCACTATAAATAACCTAGTTAGAAAAGGGAGAAGGCATTGGCTGAGACGCTCATCTGTAGCTTTGCTTCCTAATAAATCTGTGCTACACTATCTTTTTTCCATGGCTTTTGAGTCTGACAAATGATTGATTTGGTTTGATGTAATCCCATTTATCCAGACTTACTTTGGAAGTTTTGACCTGTGCCAAGGAGCCCGCATGTTTCCACCTAACTCCTCCTGTTAACGTTTTCAAGGTATCTGGACTTACATTGAGGTCTTTGATCCATTTGGAATCGATTCTGGTATAGGGGGATATATAAGGATATAACTTCAGTTGCCTGTGTACAGCCAATTCTACCAGCACATCTTTTTGAAGAGGGTGTTTTTCTTCTATCCTGTGTTTCTGGCTTCCTTATCAAAGATTATATACCTGTTGGTGTGGATTAATTTCTGGTGCTTCAATTCTCTTGTATTGATGGAATTCTGCGCTTCCATTGGAAAAAAATGGCATTACCCCAATCCTGAAGAAATGGAAAGACTGGGAAACAATGATATTAAATGAAATAAGCCACATCCAATTAAGTATATGCTGCATGGCTTTCCTCATTTCTAATAGCTAGATATATCCATAAATCTACTAGGTAATGCAACAGATAATAAATGACATATAAATGCACTTGGATATGATTAACAGCACTCTAAACATTCACATGGCAAGAACAATGGAAGCTTTTCTTAGGAGAGGATCACAATGGCTCAATAGCTATGTGCATATGACCAGATAAAGTGATGCTTATTGCAATGAACTCTAAGAATCAATCATACATATGAAATACATATATATGCATATAATTTTAAAATATGTCATATAACAACCAACTTCCCTGTAAACTCAACAGCAACATTCTATGTTTAGAAGATAAAATTGAGGAAAGTTTTCAACACATAATCTAAAATGCATAGAGGAAAAGGGAGAAAAAGATAAGATGGAAAGTAGAATAGTTAACTACTGACGAATTCATAAACAATTTCCAAAACTATACAAGAGAGCTGGGGTACAGCTCAGTTGTAGAACTAGACTAATATATACAAAGCCATGGGTTCAATCTCCAAGAAGGCCTAATAATAAGTTAATAAACAATAGTAATACAATAATTACTTGAAATAAATGCTTTCATATTAGAGAGGCCTGAATCCTCAAACAGTAAATAAAATATTCTCAATTCTTGTACCCAATGACATGAAACTACAAGAATGAAGAGCAAATAGTTTCCTTTTCTGTCCTTTCCTTTCCTTTTTCTGTTTTCTTCTTTTTTTTCCTTTGATAATACTGGTGCTTGAAGTTGCTATGGCTCTAACCACTTTATATTTTTTTTCAGGCCAAGCCTTCCTTGAGCAATGATCTCTTACGTATGGCTTCCACAAACGTGAGTAACAGGGAAATTACACTATATCTAGCTTACTTTGGTTTGGTAATTTCTCGCTTCTTTTGTAAAAATTGGCCCTGATATCAATCTTCTAAGTCTCTGATTTCTAATTAGCAAGGTATATTTCATCTCAAGCTGGACCCAGACTAGTTCTCAATGTAAACATTCAATATTGACTTCTGTTTTCTTGATATCATTAAATTCTATTGAGGTTAGTATGGATTTTTATGATGTTATAAGAACACAGAGATATCCCTTGAATACTTTTCCGAGTTTCTTTAAATTTTTATTGTAAGACATCACAAGTAGACATTAATATTTCACAAGTACCTTAAGCAGCATTCAGTTGTTTTAATTATTTTGTTCACATTTTTAATCCAATATAATGTTATCAACTCTATATGAATATACTATATTTACAGATACTTTTCTTTACTAAAAATGAGTATGTCTCATGCTATTCTTTTATAATTAAACCCACTACTTCTCTTTGTCCCATCCCAAACATGTTTCATCCTGGTAACACATTTTTTTTCTCTGACTTCTAGATCATGCAATAAATAAGTTTTTAAGATTGCATACACATATATGATAGATTATTCCCAATTATTGTATGCCTTAATATTGTATTGCATACACTCGAGTTGCCTTTTGGTTCTGTTATTAAAGAATGTAGCACAATTCTTTTCCCATTCACCTGAAGAAAGCCTGAATTGATTTCCATTTTTTAGAAGAAATAATGCTGCTATAAACCTCTGTGTTTTGTCTTTGGGGTGAATGCTACATTTTATTTCTGTGAGACAAAGCCTGAAGAGCTCAATTCCTATGCTATGCTATGGGATACATATTTCATATTCTAGGAACCTGTCACAATGTTTTCAGAAGTGGCTTTCCCATTTGACATTCCTGCCATGATCCACAGTTTCTCTGTTTCTTGATAGCATTTAGCATGGTCATTATTGTATTACATGAAGTAATTCTCATCCATATTTTATGATGTCATTTTAGATTTAATGTGCATTTATTTGATGACTAATAATGATTTTCTTGTGCTTATTTTTCACAAGATGTATTTTGCTGGTTTCTAATTTTTTTTAACAGTAGGTTTTGAGAGTTCTATGTAGAGTCAGAATTTGCAAATATTTTATCCTTGACTCTAGGTACCCTTCATTATCATCATCAATACCATCATCATCATCATCATCATCATCATCATCATCATCACCATTAGTATTACTACTATTACTTTTGTACATATATATATGGTCCTGGGGTTTGAAATCAGGGTCCCTGAGAATTGTTGCATTTTGTTAACAATTTACCCTTTGAGTCATGCCTCACTACTGATTTTTGTAAATTAATCAGAGATAAGATTCTCAGGGACTTTATTTTATGGGCTGGCTTCAAACAGCAATACTCAAATCACAGACTCCCAAGTAGCTAGGATGAGATACATGAGCCCTCTGCTCCCAATTTGTATTAGCTACTTGTATATGAGCTTTCACAGACCAAATTTTATTTTACACTTTTATTGAGTTCTACTATATCAAGTTTTCTTTCCTATAAGTTTAATGCCTAAGTTAAGAATACTTCATCTCCAAAATTGTCAAGACATCTTTCTTTGCTTTACATTTTCATCACTCTTTTTGATTTATATGCCACGTTCTAATCCTGCTTGAAGTTAATATTTGAATAAATTGTTATGTTTAAGTCAATGTTCATTTTTTAATTCTCCCCAATACTGGCTAACCTATCACCGCTTATTAAAAGAATATCATTCCACAAATATTTGATTTTACTCCTTATTAAATATTCCTTGATAATGATTATGTCGATCCAATCTGGTGCCTTATAGACCCATTGAGCTGTGTAATCTTTCCTTTACAAACATAACAATTTTACACTAACAGCTTTAATATTGGACAGAGAAATATATTTCCGTTTATATTCCTTTGTCAATGAGTCAAAGAGTGCTGGTTAGGTGTTTTTAGAAATTGTCAAATACTTATAAATATTAATGCCAATAAAAAACTTTAACCTTCCTGAATAAGTTATAAAAAAACTTCTCAAATAAAATAAAATAAAATTTAAAAACTGAAATACACATGTCTGTTATAATATAGCAACAACTAAAGAACATGAAATGATCATATCATGCCTAGACATTGCATACATATAGAGATTAATGGAAATAGAAACATCAATAAGATAGCCCTGCACAACCACTATGTAGAAATTGGAATCCTTATACATTGGTGCTTGGCACTTAAAGTGATATAGTCAGTTTGTTAAACATACTGGCAATCTTTAAGATATTATACATAGTGTTGTTGCCTCTATGATCCAGCATTTTCAATCATAATTTTATATACAAAACATATTTCAACTTATGTCAAATGAGACACATGTACAAGAATAGATATTGCAAAACCTTTTACAATAGAATATAATAAATTGTTGAAATGCCCATTGAGGATTTAGTACAATTATACACATGCATGTAAAACAACATGAAATAAATTTACATGGAATTACTTGGGAAACACTAATATTGCATGTGAAAAATCGATAAAACAGACTATACTTTCTTTCTTTTTTTTTTTTTTGGTGGTGGGGGTCCCGTAGTGGGGCATGAACTCTGGGCCTGGGCGCTCTCCCTCAGCTCTTCAGCTCAAGGCTAGTGCTCTATCACTTAAGCCACAGCTCAACTTGCGTCTTTTTTCTTTTTGCTTATCTGGTGCTGAGGAATCAAACCCAGGGCCTCCTACATGCACGGCAAGCACTCTACCACTGAGCCATCTTCCCAGCCCTATACTACATTTTCTACTTACAATGAGATGTGCAAGTCGTTATGTCAAAAACGAACTTTACAACTTTCGTGCGGGGGGCAGGCGGGTGCGGGGAAGATTGAGTGGGGGGTCGGGGGGAGGATGGGAAGGGATGGGAAGGGCAAACAAAGGAGGAGGCTACAATGCTTGATAAGAAATGTATTAATTATATGAGCTTTTTTAAATTGGCACATCTGTAGTGGTAGACTATGAAGTAATGTTTGGTCAAGTGGAGGGTATTTTCAAATGATGACAGGAAGTGACTACTACTAAATATTGGAGTATTTTGAGAGGGCAGTGATGATAAAATGTTCTAGAACTGAAGGAGATGTTCATAGTCCAACTCTTAGACATTCTATGAATCATTGTACTTTATTGAAGAATTGTAGATTGCATTTACAGTAACCTTGGGAAAAATTTTAGAATAGTGGTGGGTGAATATGAGTGATAATTTAGAATTTAAAATCAGAGAATTCTGTAATGAATGAGTTTAGTATGTTGATGAATAAGACTACCAATAAAATTTTATCTGTGACATATCCTCTGAGTGACTATGTATGACATTGCGAGCCAGTAAATATTCTACAAAATTATGTAAATTGAGGGATGAAATAGGATTGAGAGGGATGAGGGATAATGAACCTCAAGTTGCATTGTATTAGTGGTAGACTGTTAGCCTTGCAGATATGAAGCCCTGAGTTTGATTCCTCAGTACTACATAAACAAAAAAAGCTGGAATTGGCACTATGACACAAGTCATAGAGTGCTAACATGAGGAAAAGAATCTCAAGGACATTGCAAAGGCCTTGAGTTCAAGCCCCAGGACTAGCTAAAAATAAAAAAGATGCATTGTTTTAAGCCAGGCACTAGAGGCTCACACTTGTTTTCCTAGATACACAGGAGGCTGATGATTGAGGTTTGAAGCCAACCCTAGCAGGAAAGTCTGTGAGATTCTTATCTCCAATTAAATCTCAGAAAAATCTGAAATTGCTGCTGTGCCTCAAGTGATAGAGTTCTAGTGTTCATCCAAAGGAGCTCAGGGACAACGCTCAGACGCAGAGTTCAAACCTCAGGAGAGAAAAAAGAAAAAAAAAACTCACTAAACACTATTCATAAACTGCTTTGTCAAACTGCAATTCCCATTCAACTACTTAAAGTTAATTAAAAAATATGATAAGAATAAAATACAAATCATTTTGAGAGCAAGACATAGATAGAATTGAAAGGTTGTTTACAGGGGACAAAGTAAATTTTACATCAGGAAGTTTGAGTTGAAATTTGTTCTTCAGTCTTCTTACATCATTTATGAAAGTGACAGTACTGCCAGTTATGGGTCAATTTCCTTGAGGAAGAGATTGTATTCTGCTGTCTTTTCATAGAAACCATACAAGTAATTTTTTGACTCTTTTTTTTTAATTGTGAAAGTACATTACATAGGGGTTACAATTACATGGGCAAGGTTATAAGTACATTTCTTTTTTTGGGGGTCCAGTCATGGGGCTTGAACTCTGGGCCTGGACGCTGTCCCTCAGCTCTTCAGCTCAAGGCTAGCGCCCTACCACTTGAGCCATAGCACCACTTCCGGCTTTTTTTTCTTTTTGCTTATATGGTGCTGAGGAATCGAACCCAGGGCTTTATGCATGCAAGGCAAGCGCTCTACCACTGAGCCACCTTCCCAGCCCAAGTACATTTCTTATAAAACATTGTTGCCTACTCCTTTGTTTCCCCTTCCCAACACTTCCCATCTTCCCCTCATCCCCCCCCTAGCCAAAGTTATACATTTTACTTTTTTTAAATAAAATCTTGTACATCTCATTGTTGCAATGGGTCCACCTGTATCCTTATTTAAACAATCTCTTTTTTCCCTCACCTCCACAAATTATACCAACATCAAATACAGTGAAAGCAGGGGATATACAGAGGGGAATGGACATACAAAGCAATAAAGAAATAATCTTATAGGTATGTTAGGAACAATCGCAAGAAAGAAAACAAATTGAATCCTTAACTTGGGGTTCATTTCGCCTAACATCAAGTTAACTGACCATTTCTGCTGGTCTCAGACATAAATTAGTTACTGAAAATAAGGGAAACCATGGGAGTTACATTTCTTTGGGCCTGGCTTATTTCACTTAATTTTTTCCAAGTCTTTCCACTTCCTAACGAATGGGGCAATTTCATTATTTCTCATGGAGGCATAGAATTCCATTTTGTATATATGCCACATTTTCTTGATCCGTTCATCTACTGAGGGGCATCTCGGTTGGTTCCATATATTACCATTTTTAAATAAATCTGCGATAAACATGGTTGTGCTTACAGCTTTCTTTGTGAACATTTGGGTAAATGCCCAAAAGTGGGATTGCTGGGTCATAGGGGAGCTCTATGTGGAGACTTTTGAGGAACCTCCATACTAGTTTCCAAAGTGGTTGAACCTGTTTACACTCCCACCAACAGTGCAGTAAGGTTCCCTTGTCTACACATCCCCTGAAGCATCTGTTCTTAATAGACTTCTTGATTATACCCATTCTAACTGGGTGAGGTGGTATCTAAATGTTGTGTTGGTTTGCATTTCTTTTATGGCTAGGGAGGTTGAGTATTTCTTCATGTGTCTATTGGCCATTCTTCTTTCCTCTTCAGAGAAGTTTCTCTTTAAGACTTTAGCACCATTTGTTTTTGTCCTTCCCCTCCACAAATTATACCAACATCAAATACAGTGAAAGCAGGGGTTATACTGTGGGGAAGAGACATTAATCGTTATGTCGAAAAACGAACTTTACAACTTTGGCGGGGGGGGGGGGGGGTAAAGATCAGATTGGAGGAGGTAGGGGGACTATGGGGAATGGATGGGGAGGGGAAACAAAGAGGAGGCAATAATGCTGGATAAGAAATGTACCGTTAACTTGCCCATGTAATTGTAATTCCTCTGTATGGTTTTCTCACAGTAAATAAAAAGAAAGAAAATAATAACAAATAATAACCCTAGGAGACCTCCTAGGGTAGCTCTTATTCTGTCCTGTAATGTTTTCAGAGTTTCTGCTTTGACCCCGATGTCTTTGATCCATTTGTAGTTGATTCTGCTGCAGGGTGATATATAATGATCTGGCTTTAGTTTTCTACAAGTAGTTAATCAATTTTTTCAGCACCATTTACTGAAGAGTCCGTCTTTCTTCTACTCTAGTTTTTTAGTTCCCTTATCGAGGATTAAGTGGCTATAGGTCTGTGAGTTCATTTCTGAGTTTTCAATTCTATTCCATTGGTCCTGAGGTCTGTTCTTGTGTCAGTAACAAGCTGTTTTGATTACTATGGCTTTGTAGTAGAGTTTGAAATTTGGTATTGATATTCCTCCTGTGGTAATCTTTCTGTTGAGGATCGTTTTAGCTATTCGGGGTCTTTTATTGTTCCATATGAATTTTTGGAGTGCCTTTTCTATTTCGTTGAAGAATGAGGTTGGAATATTGATAGGTATCGCATTGAATTTGTAGATAGCCTTGGCAGGGAGTACCATTTTCACGATGTTGATCCTTCCAATCCAGGAGCAAGGAAGGTTTTTCCACTTCCTAAGTTCTGTTTTGATTTCCTTTTTCAGGTTTTTAAAGTTTTCATCATAAAGGTCGTTCACTTCTTTAAGTAAATTTCTACATATTTTATTTTTTGTGCACTATTATGAATGGATTTGCCTTCCTGATTTCACCCACGCTTTACTCATTGTTGTCATACACATAAGCCATTGATTTTTGAGGGATAATTTTATACCCTGCTTCTTTGCCAAAGTTTTGAATCAGCTTCAGGAAGTTGGAAGTGGAGTCCGTGCGATTCTTTAAAATTATGTCATCTGCAAAGAGTTTTATTTCATCTTTCCCGATTCGGAACTTCTTTATGTTTGCATCTTGTCATTGCGGTAGCTAAGAATTCTAATACTAAGTTGAAGAGAAGTAGAGAGTGGACATCCTTGTCTCATTCCTAAGTTAAGAGGAAATGGTTTTATTCTTCCACCATTAAGTATAATGCTGGCCGTAGGTTTGTCATATACAGCCTTTATTGTATTGAGTAATGTTTCCTGGATTCCTAATTTTTTCAGACCCATCATCATAAAGGGTTTGATGGATCTTGTCAAATGCTTTTTCTGCATCTGTTGAGATAACCATGTGGTTTTTATCTTTGCTCTTTGTGGATGTGATGAGTTATATTAATTGATTTGTGTATATTGAACCAACTTTGCATCCCTGAAATGAAACATGTTAGATCGTGATGCGTGATTTTTTGGATGAATTTTTGAAGTAGATTGGCCAAAATTTTGTGAAGAAGTTTTGCGTAATATTCATCAAAGAAATGGGTCTATAGTTCTTGTTATTTGATGAGTCCCTGTCTGTTTTTGGAATAAGGGTTATTATAACTTCATAGAATGAGTTCGGTAGTGAATTTTCCCTTTCAATTTCATTGAAGATTTGGAGGATTATTGGTTTGAGCTCTTCTTTGAAGGACTTGTAGAATTCCGCTGTAAATCCATCTGTTCCTGGGCTTTTCTTAGATAGGAGGTCTCTTATTGCTGCTTCTATTTCAATCTTTGATATGGGGCTGTTAAGATGGTTTATCTCATCTTGGTTCCTTTTTGGCACGTCCATATTTGCTAGGAAAAGGTACATTTATGCCAAGTTCTCAAACTTATTAATATAAAGGTTTGAGAAGCATTCCCTTATAATGTTCTGAATCTTGTTTCTGTGGTGATGTTTCCATTCTCATCTCTGAATTTATTTATTTGGGTGTGTTTTCTTTTTTGATAAGATTTGCTAACGGTCTTTCAGTTTAGTTAATTTTTTCGAAGAAACAACTCTTTGTTTTGTGGATTCTTTCTATGGATTTTTAAAAAATTCTAATTCATTTAATTCCTATTTAATTTTAAGTATTTCTTTCCATCCTACTGGGTTGGGGTTTATCTTGTTCTATTTCAAGGAGGTTCAGATATCTCATAAAATTGTTGGTTTAAGATGTCTCCAATTTGTTGATGTAGGAACTCAGAGCTATAAACTCCTTCTGAGTACTGCCTTTGCTCTGTCCCAGAAGAGCTGGTCATTTGTGTGTTCACTTTTGTTGAATATCATGAATATTTGAATTTACTTACTAATCTCTTCCATGACACACTGGTGATTCAACGGTATGTTGTTCAGCCTCCATGTGCTACAGGACTTTCTTTGGTGGCTTTTGGTTTTGAGTTCTAATTTTATTCCCTTGTGGTGTGAAAGAATGCACAGCAAAGCTTCAATGTTTCTGAATTTGGACAAGATTGCTTCATGAACTAAAATGGGGTCTATTTTGAAAACTGTTCCTTGTGATGCTGAGAAAAACGTGTATTCTGATGCTGCTGGGTGAAATATGAGGTAGATGTCTGTTATATCTAGTTGATCCATGCAGTTGTTTAGATCTGCAGTTTCTCTGTTGAATTTTTGCCGATTTGATCTATATCGTGGGTATAGTGGTGACTTAAATTCTTCAACAATTTATGTCTTTGGATCTATGTGAGATTTGAGGGAAAGTAGTGTTTCTTGGATAAATCTGGGTGATCCGTTTGCCAAATAGAGATTTAGAATTGTAATATCCTCCTGAAGGGGAGATCCCTTAATTAGTATGTAGCGACCTTCTTTATGTCTTCTCACTAATTGTAATTTGAAGTCTATTTTATCTGATATCAGGATTACCATTCAAGCCTCTTTATGGGGACCATTTGCTTGGTAGAATTTGTTCCAGCCTTTCACTTTCAAAATGTGTTTGTTTGTATGAGCAAGGTGTGAGTCCTGTTACATGATTGGTTTGATTCCACCCTAACCGCACTGCACTTTTTCTGAACTATTGGTATGTTCTGTTCCTGGAACACTTGGGCAACTCTTTTCATTTCTTAAGGGTGTGCAGGGTTTTGGGCACCTGTGTTTTTTTCTCTCTCTTGGGGTTACTCTGAGGGAAGCCTAGCACAAGATGGTGGGGTCAATCTCAAATTGGAGTTACTTTGGCTCTTCATTCTCTTCTCTTCTAGAGCATCGGGGACCAATCATGGTCCCTAATTGGCACAGTCTTCTATATTTACAATTTGGTATTGAGATCTCAGAACTAATAGATGGACTGTGCTGATCCTCTCTTTTACAAAGGCCAACAGTCTACAATGTCCAAATGTGAGTAACAAAATTAACACTACCAAAGGGCCTTACATTTTCTTCCAGCAATCCTGACTTCATACCTCACAGCTAACTTAATTTTATACCAGATGTACTCATATGCTCCAATTTTAAGACATATTCATACCATTTGCTACATACTTAAACTTTCTGAGGTTTGTCTTCTTTACAAACATTTTAAGACAATCCTTTCTTTTTAAATCCTTTCTTATCCAGAGGATACCAATTTTTCCCCAACTCCTTTCCTAATGCTTTCTGTACTACCCTCCTCTTCTTTACAATTCCTTGACCTTCTTTGTGGCTAGAGATTAAAACTGCCCATTTTTCCTTTGACTTGTGGAACCATGTTATCTCAGAAAGCCTCAAGGCACCAGTAGGATGAAAAGCTTGATAGATTTTAAGGCTAAAATTAGGGCTGGGTCTCATTCCTCTTAATATCTCCATTGATTTAAAAAAAAATCCTCCTTTATTTTTAAAACACACCCAGGAAGAAGCAGGTTATTACCATACCAGAATGAAAAGAAGCTTTGACCCTGAAGTGCCTAAGGCAATTCAGCAATAACCTTGCCACTTATATCCACTGTGGAAGTAGAGAGGGATATTAGATATCACCAAAATAATGTCCCACAAGATCTTATTTTGTAGCAGATTTCAACAGGGAAACATTCTCAGGTGATGGAATCAAGCAGGAGTTCAGTCTATTTTACTGCGGTGGAGGTGGTCTGGGTGATGATGTAGATTTCCTCCAGGTGACTATCAGGCTGTCGTTGAACTTTACCCATTAGGGTGTGCAGCAGCAGCAGCAGCAACAGCAGCAGCAGCAGGGTCTCTCAGTGGCTCAGAGGGACAGTCACACCTCGTGCTGAGCTGCAAATTCCTACACAACCTGGTTAAGGACACAAGGCATAGGCTTGGCAGGCTGTGACCCCCCTAGATTTTAAAACTATTTAGACAATAGCTCGGGACAATTTACCAAGATGATAACTTTGTTTTTTTAATTTTATTTCTGAACATACTGTACAGAGGGGTTACAATTACATGGGCAAGATAATGCATACATTTCTTACCAAGCATTGTAGCCTCCTCCTTTGTTTATCCTTCACCTCCCTTCCCAGCCTCCCCCCTCCCCCCCACCCAACCCTTCCCCCCTCCCCCCCGACGGACATTGTAAAGCTCGTTTTTCACATGACAATTTGTAATTCTCATTGTTGCAAGAGGTCCACCTGAATCCTTAAACGACTTGTTTTTCCCCATCTCCTCCACAAGTTATACTGACATCAAATATACTGAAAGCGGGGGTTATACTGTGGGGGAGGGACATACAAAGCAACAAAGAAATAATCTTATAAATGCGTTAGAAACACATGCATGAAAGAAAAAAAAACATTAAAATATCTATCTAAGGATTCATTTTCCTAACATCACATTATCTGACTTTTTCCGCTTTACTCATACATATACTAGATATTGCAAATAAGGGAAACCATGGGACCTGTGTTTCTTTGTGCCTTAAATTAGATAGTTCTTTTAATAAGGATAAGATTTTCTAGGCAGATATAGAGGGCTCAGGCCTGTAGTGTTATTTCCCATGTCTTTATTTTCTCTCTCTTTTGTCACATTTTTAATAAAATGAATCTGGTCCCTTGTTCTTAAAAGGGGATGATGGGCAAAGATTCATCTTCTGTCACTTCTTCAAGCTGAATCAGGGATGTTGATTCTAGTTAGCCAGGAACCTATAACCATAGCCTATTTTACAAAGAGGTTATCAGGGTTAAATGTCATTAAGAACAATATTTTAACTTTTAACAAATGCACAGACCTTTTTTCTGGCTACAGCAGTGGAACTTATTTAGACTTCTGGTTTGCAAAAGGATCTTTCTAGATGGCATAGGAATGTGATCTCTAGTAATCCTAACAATGCCTCATTTACCTATGTAGGCCTTTAGACAGATATCAATAGAAACACACTCTCAGGTTTACAAAGCTTTTTTCCTGAGCAGATGAATTTCATGTAGGTGTCATCAGCTCAAAATTTACTGCCAATTAGAGCTTTTGGCGCATACAGGGGTTGGGATCTAAACTATCTTCCACATTTTAAAACCTTATCTTTTTAGTACTATCACAGATGACTGACGAGTTCCTGTCCCTTACAAGGTAGATAGACATAAACAGTAGGCATGCTTACAAACTATGTTCCCATGACCTCCTGGCTCTGACCAATTTTTGAAATGCCACGCACATATTACTCTAGGATCTGACATTATTTCTGCCATCCAAGCAGTGGCTTATGGTCTCTGGATGCTCCTCCATTATTTTCATCCCAGGAGTGTCTTCTCCACACTGGGAAAAATGCCTCATTGGCATTTCCCTTAGTTAGTTGCTGAAGTTGAACTCGGGGCCTGAGTGCTGACCCCCACCTCTACAGCTCAAGGCTATCACTCTGCCACTTTGAGTCCTAAAGTAACTCTGCTTGCTCTTTCAGCCATCTTTTGGCTGAGTAGAGGTGACAGTTTCACAAGGACCCTTTTCTGCCTGGGCTGGAGTGGAACCAGTTTGCAAATCAACAATTCTCATAAAAGGCCACTTTCATCCACTTAAAAGCAACAAGGTGGTCAACATAGAAGTGTCTTTTAAGCATGTACTTACCTGAAAATTACTAAGAGCCAAAGTTACATCTGATAAACTTACAAGAATCCTCACTCCGTTTTGTGGGCCTGCTAGGACCTGTTGCAAAAAAAAAAAAAAAAAAAAAAAAAAAAACTATGAGAGCAGAAGGAAATAGGAATTAAGCAATTATTTTGGTAATCCTAATTTTTCCCTTTAGCATTTTGAGGCAAATGATTAGAACATTTCTACTTTTAAACCTTATATACAGAAATCAATTCCTAATTTGTAATCTCCATTTTAATACTCTATACTTTAGTTTTTAGTTGCATTTTGAAAAATCCCTTGACCTCTCAAGGCTAAGTGTCACTCATTTCCTTTTGGCTGCTTGTTTTAAAACAGATACACATTAAAACTTTTAAACTCAAATAACATTTTTTTCTTATTGCAAAAATTACAATCACCATAACTGTACCAAGAAGCTAGACTTAACACCATTATGCCTTAAAAAATATCCAATAGCAGAATATCATTGAGAACAAATCACATTATATAAATAAACTTTTTATCCCTTTTTGAAGGCCTTCTTAATTTTAATTTTAACACATCCAAGGGACAGTTTTAGCAATGCTAATCAGATTATTACATTATTCAGTTTTACCATCATGTTTCCAGTGTCTATCTGAAGGTAAGGTACAGAATAAAGATGAGTCACTTAGCCCTTCCTGTGTAATGGGCACGCACCCAGTCTGACTCTTTAGGGTTAGATGAACTGCATTTGTGCCAGCTTGCCCTCTTTCACCATGCATGGTTCCACTGTGCATGACCAGCTGAACTGCACTTCTGCATGTTCACCCTTCACTCCTAAAGATAGTTCTTCTCGTCTTATAAGTTTCTCCTTGTTGTTAAGCCAGAAATCTTGATTACAGAGTAAAGAGACTTATACATTATAAAATACATTTTCAAGTTAATGAATCCTTAAAAAGCCATTTAAAACAAAGTGAAAAATTTTTTAAATTTTTGGTAATGTCCAAACTTCATAACCTTTTGAATTTTAAATTTAAACTCACCTAATTGTTACAGAATGCTGAAAATGTCTATCTTCAACATATTACCAAACATATACAAAAAATACTCACACAGATCTTTGAGCATGCAAAAATAAACACAACATACATTTTCAAAAATTTTCAAACAAAAATTTAAGACAATATTTCTTTTAAACTAAGTATCTTTGTTGAGCTTAATTTTTCCAGGGCTTGCTTGTTTACAAAGGCATTTCACCAATTAGTCTTTTGAATCCCTTCTGTTGGATGAATGCTGGGGGGAGGGTCACCTGAAACTAAACTGGCCTGATTTTTATCCAATTTTAGACAAGAGCACTTTACATTGTCAATACTAGCTGAAAAGTGAAACCCAGCCACACAGCCTTCTCTGTGACTGAGCTCAGCTGGAGGCTGGAGCTTTCATTTCCCCAGAGATGTTCAAATAAATAACAAAAACACAAAAACCAAAAACCCACATTAAAGCTCGTACCAATTCTAAAACAGAACTAGACAACTCAACACCCAAAGGCTGAGTTTATCCCTACCAGAACTCTGTGCCATTCTCACTCAGCAAGCTGAATCCAGAGTCTGCTGAATGAGCCTGCCACTCTCACCCAGAACTTCCCTACCTCAGGAAACATAGAACAGAGAACAATCAGGTCTCAGTGAATGGGGTGATGTCTCACCAACCTTTGTTGACCCAGGGGCCTTCCAAAATGGAAGAGAAGTACCAGTCATTTTGGGGCAAGGGAAATAAGTCCCTAGCGGCCATCCCTTCAGACGGGCAGATTCTCCCCCATATTCAGACCCTCCTGGGCCAAGGCCAAAGGCTAAGATAAACTCCAAATGACAAACAGAACACTCAACACAAAGACAAAACTTACAAAGACACACTACATCATTGTAAATTGTAAACCAGAAAGTGCCAAACTACAAATGGAGAGTTTTCCCCAAAATGGAAAACTTCCCAATACAGATGGAAAACTTCCCAAAAAATGTCTGCATGAAAGTGCCAGACTACAGACAGAAAATTTCCCAAAAATGTCCGTACTAAACAGCAATCTACCAAGAGGGGTCTGGGGACATCTTCTCACAGACCCCGTTGGCAGTCTTATAGAGCGTCTACCAAGAGGCCTTGCCAACCAGAATAGAGACCCTGTGGGAAACCAGAATTACAGATACAGAAATTGCAGGCAACCAAATATACAGAACAGCAGTGCCTTCACTTAACAGCTGTTATTTTTTTTTGAGTCTCTGTGGTGGGGCGTCTGGATGGTTTTGAGGGGGATTCCACATGAACCCCCAGAAATGTTGTACAGACTTGAGACCCCCGAAAGACCCCCAGAGACCACGACCAATATGAACAGCATAAGAGTCCTTTATTTGCAAGCTCAAGCTGGTCCTCTGTGCACTCACTAACTGGTGATGCTAAGAATCCCTGAGCACAAAATTAGCACAGTTTTATAGTACTGAACAAACAAATTTAAGGAATTTCCACACAAGCAGTTACATGATTGGTCTGAGTCCACCCCAACCGCACTGCCTTTTCTCTAAACTTTTGGTATGTACTGTTCCTGGAAAACTTGGGCAACTGTTTTGATTTCTTAAGGGTGGGCAGGGTTGGTGGCAACCTGTGGGGTTTTTTTTCTCTCTCTTGGGATTATTCTGAGGGAATCCTAGCACAAAATGTTGGGGTTAATCTCAAATTGGAGTTACTTTGGCTCATCAGCCTGAATAAACCATGGCATACCACATACAAGGCTTTGGTAAAACACAGGTCTGGCTTACACTGTTGGACTAATAGGAGTGTATGTCTACTGCTGTTGCAGGTGTGTCTTAAGGTGTGTGGAGTTTTTCATCCTGATGTTCTTGCAATGAGGAAATTGACTAACTAAACAATTACCTGGGCAGATGCCTGCTGAGACTTTTAATATTAAGTCACAGGGTAACAAAGAACAATATTTACAATGAAATATATTGAACAATCAGACATGGTGACCAAAATAATTTTTACTTGATTCAGTGTATTTTTTACACGCTATATCATATGTACAAGTTCTTCATTCCCTTCTGTGTCATTATGTTGTCTTTCCTTATTTTGGTTTTGTTTTCAGAACCATGGTATAACAGGGCATTTCTTATATTTTTGTATTCTAGTCTTCAGAAAGTCTACAGTTAAATGGGCTTAAGTTCCTTTTGCTGGAAAATTAAAAGCACATTGGGTGGGGTCTTTATCATAATTTTGTTATGGTCTAAAATACGTTTTTATTTCTGGCATTTTACCTGTATAATCTCACTTCAATATTTTCCAAAGGACACTTTAGTGGAAGGAGGAAATTCAAAGTGGAATCTGTCAGAGAATTTCTGTTTTCTTTTTTTTTTTGGGGGGGGGTCCAGTCATGGGGCCTGAATTCTGGGCCTGGGCGTTGTACCTCAGCTCTTCAGCTCAAGGCTAGTGCTCTACCACAGCGCCACTTCCGGCTTTTTCTTTTTTGCTTATGCGGTGCTGAGGAATCGAACCCAGGGCCTCATGCATGCAAGGCAAGCACTGTACCACTGAGCCACCTAGCCAGCCCCCTGGTAGAGAATTTCTGTTTCTAAAAACTCTGGTACATAGTAAGGTAAGCAACTCCAAAATTATTTATTATAGAGATGAGTTGAAAGTCATCTAATACTCTTTCCTCAATGAAAACAGAGGATTTGAAATAACTAATATTTTTTAAAGTTAATGCGCACAAATATGCACGAATTTTCTAGAAATGAAATAGTCATTCATGAAACCTTACTGATACTTCAAAGAATGGTTTCCAATAAGAGGAATCACCTTCATACATTTTCACACAATGTGTATCTGCCTGGTAACAGAACCCCAAACTAGAATAAGGCATCTAATAGCTGTCTAATTTTTGTTGCCTTTTTGCAATACTGCTTTCTTATCATATTGATTAGTATGAATTCTATGGCCAGTACAAAATCACATTTGTAATAACAGTTACTAGATTGGACCTTCATGGATGAGATGGTGTGGGTTTCTGGTGGAGCCCTCTCTGGTTAAAAGGGGGAATTGGTATTGGCACAGTCTCTGTAGTGGAGCAGGGTGAGACTGGTCTGTGTAGGGCTTTGAGACCGCAGGGAGGAGACAGGAAGTACTAGACTTGTTAGGGGCCTGGTCTCTTGTAGAGTAGGCGGTACTTTAGTAAGAAGGCTGGGTCACAGGGCTGGAGGCTGATTGGGGCAGAGCTTTGAGAAGGAAGAACAAAGCTACAAAGGAGGAGGTTACTTACAGGAAGGGTTCTGGGGGAGAATTGTGAGCCCTTGTGGGATATGTAGGATGAGGTTTCCCATAAGGCAGGGCAGTGAATGTAGGCAAGAGGCTGACAGAAGGTGGGGATTCTGGTGCAGGAATGCAGAGCTATGAGGGAGAGACTTTTCAGGGTCTGGCTTTGAGAGGTCAGGGTGGTAAAAGGAAGACATGGACTAGTAAGGGGCGGGGTTTCTGGTGGACAATGGCAGGCCTTTGGGGAGTATGTTAGGGTGGAAGTGAGGTTTCCTGCAGAGAAGGGTGTAGTCTCAATGTATGGAGGAGATTTTCAGAACCAGAGCTTAGTGAGAGCAGGGATAGGATCCAGTGGACTAGACAAGTTAGGACAGGGTTTCTGGTGTAGCCAGTCACCACTTCGAAAAGAGGAGTAAGGTTGGGTGGGGATTTTAATGTTTCAAGGCAGGACATTAGACTTTGGACAGGGTTTCCAGTGGGGCAAGGCAACCTTCAAAAAGGGACTATGAAGGGACAGGGATTTACATTTGAGCCTGGTGAGGCTTCCAGAGGGAGGCTAACAGATGCAGTGGTTTGCAGTGGAGCAATGTGGGTGTTGAGAGATGGGATAGTGTGGTGGGGTTGTCTAGTGGGGGTTTTCTAGAGTAGGTCAGGGCTTGGAGCGATGGGGTTAATTGGAAGAGGGACTTTGAGAAGGAGTGGAAGGTCTACAGAGGTGTAGGGTAATTATGGGCAGGGTAACTGGTTGAGTAGAACTAGTAAGGGCTGAGTAGTAGTCAGTGTTCACTTGTTGCCAGTGGTATTGCTCTGAGGAATTTCTGTCAATGTTGCCCACAGTATATAGTACAAGGCCTCTCAGAAAGGCTCCAGACCCAAACTACTTGAGTCTCTTTGTTAGCTAATCATCATTGAGCAACTATGTTCCATGGTTCGTGAGATATTCACTTCTCTGAGCATATGCATATGAGGGTCCAAGAAGAGAATTATCTGGAAGGAAGGTCCTAGAAGGCAAAACGTCTAATAGGATAATGGAAACCCATGGTTGGCATGTTAATGTTTTAACCTGTGCACTGAACTAACAGGAGAAAATGACACACTAAGAAACCTACCAATTATGCCAAATAAAGAGATATGGTGAAGGTCAGAGAAAGGACATTGATTTAATGGTAATCATGACAAGACAACAGCTTAGCACACCTTCAGAATACTAATCCATACTCACCTATTTTCTATTCAACCTTGTCATTAGGTCTGTGTTGTATATAGGAGTCCTCAGGCCTTCAGATCAGGAAGATCTAGGGGAGAGCCTAAGATTGGTCTACCAATTGGGACATAAAATAACTAGTTTGATGAAAGCCCTTAGTAGTATCCTATAAATATGTGGATTTATCCTTCTACATTTGATAAGTATCCCTTCACTAAATTATCTTTGGTTGGGTCACTTGCTGACATAGCAGCTGTCTAGTATCTCCATTGTGACTTCACTTTATTCTACTTAACAAGAAATGGAGAAGGAGAGACTGACCACAACACATTTGCATCTTTCTCAATGAGCAGTGAATTGCATGGGAGTATTTAAGGTGCTCCCCATGTTCTCAGTTAGCTAGTACCACGTGGGATTCCAGCTCAAATCTTGATAAACAGATAAAAAAAGGTACATGTAGCTTGTTGTGCCAGATTCACAGCTAGAGAGATAGATGAGAAAGTGGAAGGGCTTGGTGTGATAGCCACAGGTTGACATAAAGCACAATTCAAAGGAAGTGGAGATGAAGCGAGCTACCTGGAGGGAAAAGGAGAGGCAGCTGAAGATGATGAGCACCTAGAGAGAGAAGATAGAGCTAGTCTAAGGCCTCCTAGACATCAAAGTATCCCATCTGAGGTAGAACAGTCTGGCTGTCCAGAGCCACAGAGAAAAGTTGGAAGAGCATCAGCAAGTGCTCTTGCCCATTTCTAGGGATCTCTCAGAATGCCAGGGTAAGAATTGGCAGATTCTCAGAACACTGCTGTTGAGCACATCTCAGATCCCTTTCTATCATGATAATTGACACTGGAGAGGACCAGCAAGAATTATTTGAGGTGATTGCAACTCACTATGTGGAGCCTATTCTGAAGCATTGTGGAGTGTGGTCTCTCAGGATGCTTACGACAAAGATAATATAGCTGGTGCCAAAGAATGCAATCTACTTGGAGTAGGTATTTATAGATGGCAAGTGTCTGAACACAACAAGCTGATAATGAGCTGCTAGAGGTAGTTCCCTAAAGATCTAACAGCCAAACTGGAGAGGTAAACGCAGAGCTTTGAACCACATCAGCCCACCATTCCAATTGCTTTTACCATAGTACTGGCTACTCATTTTCACACCCATGACCTTGTTACCCTGATTGTGCCCCACAATCCCTCACAACTTTTACTCTTTCACTTTTTCGATGCTTTCTTGTCCTTGCTAAACAGTTTTGTATGCCTGTATTAGCTGTTGCTGCTACCTAATTTCTTGCCACTGCAACTCAGCAATTACAGTCACAATTACCATTTCCCTGGTATCCTAGTCTCTACTACTCTTTTCTGCTACCCATAATTCATAATACCATGGTTCCAGCCACCTGATCCCTGAAACCCCTGTCTCTGATACCCCATCCCCAAACAAAGTAAGTGATGAGTGGTTACAGACAGTCGACTTGGATACTCCTCTTGCAGGCACATTGGGACAAGTAATTCCTCAGGTATTTAACATGAGGGACTAACTGGCAGTGGAAAGAAAAGACGTTACTCAGAGATGACTAAAATCCAAGGACATATATCTATATCTATATCTATAGATATATAGATATAGATATATGTATATAGATATACATATATATGTATATACTTATATGTATATAGATATACATCTATATGTATAGTTGCATATATATATATATATATATATATATATCACATTTTCTTGATCCATTCATCTACTGAGCAGCATTGAGGTTGGTTCCATATCATAGCTATGGTGAATAATGCTGCAATAAACATGGTTGTTCTGGCAGCTTTGGTATGACCTAATTTGTGATCATTTGGGTAAATACACAAAAGTGGGATTGCTGGGTCATAGGGCAGCTCTATGTGGAGTCTTTTGAAGAACTACCATATTGCTTTCCAATGAGGTTAAAGAAGTTTGCACTCCCATCAACAATGCAGTAGGGTTCCCTTTTAGCCACATCCACTCCAACAACTATTGTTATTATATTTCTTGATTATATTCATTCAAACTAGAATGAGGTGCAACCTCAATGTTGTCTTGATTTGCATTTCTTTTACAGCTAAAAAAGTTGAGCATTTCTTCACGTGTCTAATGGCAATTTTTATTTCCTTTTCTGAGAAATCTCTCTTTAAGTCTTTAGCCCAATTTGTTATCAAGAAGTTGTTTCTTCGAGGATTTTTTGTTGCGGGGATTTAATTTCTTGAGTCCTAAGTATATTTTAGATATAAGACCTGGTCCATTTTATGACTTGTGAAGATCTTCTCCCAGAACATAGGCTTTCTCTTATCTTGCTAGCTATGTCCTTTGCCTTGCAGAAGCTCTGATGTTTCATGCAATGTCATGTGTCCAATATTTCTTTGATTTCTTTTGTTTCTGTTTCTCTATTAAGAAAATTTCTGCCTTTGCTAAAAAGCTCTAGAGTTTCTCCTACTCCTTCATGTAATGTTCTCTTGGTGTCTTCTTTTATTTTGAGGTCTTGATCCATTTGGAGTTGACTCTCGTGCAGGGAGATAGCTTTAGTTTTCTAGTGGAGTTTAACCACTTTTGCCCACACAATTTACTCAAAAGGCTGTCTTTCTTCCATTCTATTTTTTTAGCTCCCTTGTGAAAGACTAGGTGGCCATAGGTCTGTAGGTTCATTTCTGAGTCTTCATTCCTATTGCATTGGTCCTCAGGTCTGTTTTTGTGCCATGCTGTTCTTTTACTATAGTTTTTTAGTAGAGTTTGAAATTTGGAAATGATATTGCTCCAGTGCTGTTTTTTCTGCTAAGGATTGACAAACATACAGCTAGCATATACTTAATAGTGAAAAGTTAAAGCCATTTCTTATAAATTCAGGATTGAGATAAAAATGTCTGCTCTCTCCACTACTCTTCAACTTAGTATTAGAATGATAGTTGGGACAATAAGACAAGATGCAAACTTAAAGGAAATCCAAATAGGGAAAGATGAAGTAAAACTCTCCCTCTTTGCAGATGACATGATCTTGTATTTAAAGAACTGCATGGACTCCACTCCCAAATTACTTGAGCTGATCAGAAACTTTGGCAAACTAGCATAGTATAAAATTAACCCACAGAATTCAATGCCTTTACTGTATCCAAAAACGATAAGAGTGCAGCTGAAATTAGGAAAGCAATTCCTTTTTAATAGCCACACAAAAAATAAAATACCTAAGAGTTAACTTAAGAGATGAAGGACTTCTATGATGGAAATTTTAAAAACCTGAAAAAGAAAATAAAAGCAAAATTAAGGAAGTGGGAAACCTCCAATGCTCCTGGATTGGGAAGATTAACCTCATGTAAATGGCAATATTCACAAAGGTATATACAAATTCAATGTGATACCTATCAATATCCCAATCTCACTCTTCAATGAAATAGAAGTAATCCAAAAATTCATATGGAACAATAAAAGACCTTGAATAGCAATGAAGTTTATTGTGATTCTCATTTTGTATTACCACTTTGAGTCTACAAAGTAATCTATGGATTTTAACTTTCTTCCCTCCCTTTGGATAAAACTAAAAAAAAAAAAAATCCTGCCTCTAGCTCCCAAGACACTTAAGTCTTAGGTCTGGAAAACTGTTACTAGATAGTAAATTAATTAATTGTATTTTGAACCATAAAATATGCATATAAAAATAGCACATTTTGATCTCATGAGAAAACAACCTTTATCCCCCCCTCAAATTTCTTTCCTGAAAGGCATTTTTAGAGATTATCTGTTTTCTTTTGTAGATGAAAGGTTTGTAGGAAACTATGTTCATAATCTGTCTCCTCCTCCCACACCTCAACACATAAAACACAAATTTCACAACGCATTTATAAGAAACAATACAAAAAATCCAAACACTGGTTATGCTCAGATGTAGAATGTTTAACAAAACCCAGAATATAACTCTGCTGTCTGAGGGAGGGGTTCTCTGTATAAATTAACATACAAACCCAAAAGAACAGCCAGGAATACTGGATGTGTGTGTCCCTGGCTGCTACTCCATGGACAAGGAGCATAAAGTGCTTCCTGAGCATGCTGTAGAGTTGGCATCACCCTTCCTGGGCCTGTCTTTTTTGTCTGTGCCCACAGTGGATCAGAATCATCTCCTGCTCCACGAAGGATAAATACTGTACAAGCTGATCCATAGAGTGGCTTCTCTTCGGTCTTCAATCCTTCCAAGGTTGGCCACGCTGTGTGTGTGCTCCCAGGGGCTGATCCTCAGGACCCAAGCCCATGGGGCAGGTGGGTGCTAGATGTGAGTCAGTGGCACTGTGTCATTCATTCAGCAGCCTCAATTTTGCTTCCCTAGCCCAACAGCAGGTGCATCCTGATCTTCCCCCGCAGTCCCAGGCGAGGTGCCAACAAGGGCCCGAGTTGGACAGGCTCCCACTGGGATCCTACTTCACCAGAGGGACCAGCATGCCAGATGAAGTGGCTACTGCCTGAATTACTTATTATTTTATGGGGCAGTTTTAAACAAAGTGATACATATTACTGTATGATTCATAATGATATATCCTTGAGTCTCTATTCTAAAATCATTAAACTTGATACTAGCAAGAATAGATTTTATTATTTGTATTTATAAGGCTATAATGGCAAATGGAAATAAAAGTACAACAAAACTCTTATCCAAAAAACACATGATTAAATCTCAGAATTTGAAAAAAAATTGTATGTAAGTAGTGCAAATGAAGTTATACTACAATACTAAAATACACACAAAATATATTAGTTACATTCAAAAGTAAAATAAGTAATTACAGACAGAAATCCTACTGAATAAAAAATATTACAATGTTTTAACAGGTTGAAGTGATATAGGTTATATATGTTGTTTTTATATAACTTATTTATACTTCACAGTTCTGTTTATCTCAGTAAAGGAAAATGTTAGAAAGTAGAAATTATATGTGGCACCTCTTGCTTACAGTACCATGAAGGGGAGTAGCACTTCCTAATGAAGTCCTTGGATGAAACACACACCCAGCCCATGTATACCTATCAGATGTCCATGTGGTGTCCCTGAGGGGGTCCAAGACACCGCATTGGTGCTGCAGCAAGTGCAGCACTTGTTGCAGTAGGCTCTAGCCAACAAGGCTCCATCATTGACCAAACCAAGCAATCCAGACTCAGGTGCCAAAGTCATGGGGATAAGCAGGGCAGACTCCAAGTCCTGCTTTCCACCTGTGCAGTCTACATTGCCAAGGCCAAATCCATTCCCCTTCTTTGGAGACCAACGATGGTAGGGGGTGAGCCCATTGCCTCCAAAAAGAGGGCCCTCGGAATGGCATCCAGAGCTGGGCCCATGTGGGCCAGAAGGACGACAGAGGAGGCTACACAGCAAAGCCAAAGGGGCTTCGTGCTCCCGGTGCTGCAGCTGATACTCTGCAAATCCAGGTCCCTCTGGCAGTGATGGGCATATGCAGGGATGGCCCTGTACCCGAGTCCACAGGGACCAGAAAATGGAGGTCCGTAGAGACACTGAAGGGGATCCAGGTTGCTGAGCTTCTGCAGCTTTCACAAGCCCACTGGCAGAGGGGCTAGCACATGGCTCCAGTCCCCCTATGAACTTAAAGACTGATGAGGTGAAACAAGGTTGCGCTGCCTTGCCCCAAGGTGGCTGGCTACACACCCAACCTTCCTTCTAACATGGACTGTGCAGTGTACAAACATAGTGTCCCCCAAACCCCACACCCATGGGTGCAGGCAGTGACCCCATAACAGAGTCTCCCTGGGATGGCACTTGCACCCAGGACCACTGCAGAGCAGTACCAGCACAACTGGAGGGGAGGGCATCAGTGGACTCAATTACAGCCCCATGGCTGCCAGCTCCTGGATGAAATGGAAAAACTGAGATGGGAAGTTAGATGGGCAGGGTGGGCAGGGTACATCTGACAATGGTGGGGAGAATGCACACACATACACTCACTGCACATCCACTGCAAGGGAAGGGGCCACACTTCTCAACGGGTGATCTGAGGAGGCACCCACAACCACAGAGACGACAGGAATGGATGCTCACATGGGGACTTGGAAAGGGCTCCAGGGAACAGCCTTGGAACACTGAACAACTGGCAAAAAAGAAAAAAGAAAAGACAAAAAAACCGAAAAGCATCCACTAAAATTTTCTTTCTGAATTAAGGGAGGTTGCATTTAGTTCTTTCCCATGTTTGATTCATGAAAAAGAAATCCTGAAGTGTTCTGTAAAACACCAAACTCAGGATTTCATCTGAATTCCTCACTGAAGAATGAATAAAACAACGGAGCAACAGGTAACACGCATATTGTCACTGTGCTATCTCTCTCTGATTAGAAATTAATCCTGCCATGCACATGCAGATCACTTATGCAAAATGTTTTCCAACAATTCTTGTTGTTATATTACATTTATCTTCCTCCTCCTGCCTCCTCTCCTGCTCCTCTTCCCCAGGGTAATGTACCCTCTTGCTTCTCTCCTCCCCTCTACATTTTCCCTCTCTCTTCCTTTTCTCCCTCCTGCTATGCCCTTCCTTCTTTCTTACCACTTCCTTCTCCTTTCCTTTCCTCTTTCTCTTATACTTTCACTCTCTTCTACTTCTTTATGGTCCTGGGGGTTGGACACACACTAAGCAGATGCTCTGCTGCTCACTACAGGCCTCCAGTCTGGACTTCATTTCAATGACTATTTCTTTGCTGCAAACCCAGCAAAGACTTTTGATTCAGGATTTAATTCATTGTACATATTCTACATCATAAATATGTGCTACTTCATACATTGTGGCTAATAGGTTTTGATTATGTTTTGGTCTTCAGTTAAACTCATTAGAAACAATGTGTTTGAAGGCAATCTAATGTGATCCTGTTAGTCCCACATTAATGAACTGGTTACTTTGTATCTAATAAAAGTACTACATATTGCTCCCAGTTTAATGAACTGTCACTTTGTGGTAGCACCCATAGAAACACTAACACAATGATTGCTGGGGATCAGAGATTAAGTCCTGACAGGAAAATCCATAGATATGTATCTCAAATTAACTACTAAAAAGCCAGAAGAAAACTTATGGCTACGAGGTTTAGTGCCATACTTGCACAGAATAAGCTGATGACAAGACCCAGGCCTAAGTTGAAGACCTGTGGTGGGTGCACACACACACACACACACAAACACACACACACACACAAACACACACACACACTCACTCACACACACACACACACACACACACACACACACAAACAATTTCCCAGCTAGAGCAAGTAGAATATCTGTTTTCCCAATAACATGTCTCAGTTTTTATCCCATGAGTTTGGATATTTTTGAAAGCTTTATCATCAACTTACCTAATTTTAATAAACGACACCCTGCTCACTATTCTTTAATCCTGGTTGGAAAATATTTTAAGACACATTTTCAGGTAGAAAATTGAATTTATTTTCAAAATCGTGACTGTCTTGGTTTGTAAGAATGAAAGAATTGTGCCTTTAATTCATTAGTTCATAAATTAGAAAAGTAATGCTAACCCTAGAACCAATTGCATTTGGATTCTAAAAGCCACACAAATATATTAGATTTATTAATCCCTTCTTTGATTCAACTCATCTTTCTTAAAATAGTTTGTAGTTTTCCTCAATATTTTGTTATTTTTCTCATCTGAAACCTAACTGGAACATTCAGGAAAAGCTGTGATAATGGAAGTACAATGTATTTCTAATATCTTTTCCTGAATTCCTAGAACCTAAAATAAGTTCAGATTTACTAAACATTTATCCCATTCTTTTTTTTCTTTTTGTTGGTAGTGGGGCATCATTTCTGGGCCTGGGTACTATCCCTGAGTTCTAGGCATGGGCACAATCCCTGAGTTCTTTAACTCAAGGTGTGTACTTTACCTCTTGAGACACAGCACCACTTTATTGTTTTCTGGTGGTTAATTGGAGATAAAATTCTCACAGACTTTCCTGCCTTGGATGGCTTTGAACTGTGATCCTCAGAAATGAGCTTCTTGAGTAGCTAGGATAATAGGCGTGAGCCACAAGTTTAATCCATTTCTTTACTCTATCCTCAACCCCCTTTAACCAGAAACCAAATCCTAATCACAATCTGAGTTGACAACAAATGGTTAATGTAAGTAAAATTGTTTGGATTCTATTGAATCACTAATATTTACTTTTCTTCTACTTCTTAGTGGAAAAGTAAGTTTTACCCTAAAGCTTATTCTTCCCTAATCCTAACAAGAACTAAAACAGTAACTCACAGTTTAAACCAAATTATATCTGAATGTTTAAAATTACACCGACACTGGTTTTCATTCATTTTAACTTTGATGCCATTCATTCTTCTTAAAATATGTTGCAGTTTTACACAATATCTTACATCTTTTTTCTTATCCTAAGCCTAGCTCTAACTGGAACGCCTTGCCTAATCCTAAGCCTACATATAACTGAATCATAATGATAATAGCAATCCTCTATTTCACAAATATCATATCTCTTGCTCAGCGTGTAGGTCTAAATTTTACTTGCATTTTGAATCTAAATTTTTAAAGTTTTAAAGTGTTTTTCTATTTCATTTTTCTATTTCATTTTCTATTTTTACTTTCCTTTTACATTTCTATGTCTGGTTTTATTTTTCATTAATTTTTAAACCTTATTATATTGTAAAGAGGCTTACAAAGGGATTACAATTACATGTGTAAGGTAATTCATTCTTTTCTTGTAGAGCATTGTTACCCCCTTCTTTGTAGTTGTCCCACTATCCTTTCCCTCTCCCACCTCCCTCAGTCTTCCCTCCCAATGGTGTAAAGTTCATTTTCAATAGAGTGTGTTGTCAGTATCATTGTTTCAATGGGTCATCTTTTGTTGAACCTAAATTTTCTGTTACTTTAACCCTAATTCTAATTCTGTCTGGGATCCTAACCCTAACCAAAATAATAATGATAGCTCAATTCAGAAGTTAACTGAAAATACTCAAGGTTTTGTTCATCCTGTTCATCCACTGTACATCTTGAATTAAGTTGCGGTTCACATTAAATTTTCCAAATTAGATTATATGTGCATATAAAAAGATGTAATTTGATGTGAAATGCAGAAGATCTTTGGAGAATATAATAATAAAAAGGAAATAGAGGGAATATATTCAAAAGTTTTAAATATACTATGGAAAGAGCATAATGCAAATGCCACTTCTGAAAATTAATAACCATTAACAATATAACTAAAAATTAATAAATACATAACACTGCCTTCCAGTGTTCTTTTTTTTTGGGGGGGGAGGGTTTGGTGGTGGGGCCTGAACTCTGGGCCTGGGCGCTGTCCTTCAGCTCTTCAGCTCAAGGTTAGCACTCTACCACTTGAGCCACAGCGCCACTTCGGGCTTTTTTCTTTTTGCTCATGTGGTGCTGAGGAATCGAACCCAGGGCCTCAAGCATGCAAGGCAAGCGCTCTACCACTGAGCCACCTTCCCAGTCCCCTTCCAGTGTTCTTTAAGAGTGCCATTTGTCTTTTGAAAGAAATACATGTGCTAGATAATCTTTGTTCATGCATAATTTATATTGTTATTGGCTAATTATTTAACTTAATGAATAAAAATCAAATAAGATTCCATGACAAATATATAAACAATTACTTAGAAATTGCTTGAGAAAAAGTTATAGTAATGAGTTTTAGGAAACTAAATTTCTATTTCCCTACTAAGCAATGATTTAGGGTTACTAATCTAGTATTTCTAGTAAGTTTAGAGAACATAATTGTCATGAAAACCAACGAACTGTACATCTTTTGTCTTGCATGAGTGATATTTTAAACATTGTCATTTATTCAAATGTATACTTAGGTTTACTGTTAAAAATAAATGCAATTTTATCTCCTTTCAGAACAAGTACTTACACTGCAATTCAATGTATTACTATATTCAGATATTTGAATGCTAAGTGTTCTGTTTAATATATGATTTAAATATTCAGAATGACCATGATTTTTGTATTTGTAAATGTCTAAGTGCTAGGATTTTGGCTTCATCAATATAAATTATCTCATAAGGGTGTTGTGAAGGTTCCAGTAACCAGTGTGTTCAAAAACATTTCTTAAATTCTAAATTTAAAAACTAATCATTTTTAGCCTTTTATTATATCAGTTCTTGTCTCTTCAAAGTAATTAAACTAAAATAAATACTATTTTTAAACATTTCACTCACATTGTAAATAATGTTAACATAGTTCAAAAAGAGACTAATCATTTCAAAGTCTTCATATTTGATGATCTTAGTGTGACGAATGTAGAGAGTATAAGAACCTTATACTCAATAATAGTTTCGGTTAAATTAAATTAAATCATATATCTGGATTTCTAATTTGGAGGTAAATCACATGGAAATAGGAAAATAATAAGAAAAACTGTTACTTTGGGATTGTTTCCTTCTTAAAATTATTTTCTTTTTTTTTTTTTATTGTGAAAATACCGTACAGAGGGGTTCCAATTACATGGGCAAGGTAATGAGTACATTTCTTATCAAGCATTGTTGTCTCCTCTTTTGTTTTCCCTTCTCATACCTTCCCATCTCCACCCCCCTACCCAAAGTTGTAAAGTTCGTTTTTCGACATAATGACTTGTCCATCTCATTGTTGCAATGGGTTCACCTGTATACCTAAAATTATGAAGCAAAAATATCTCCAAGAAATATATTTTTCAATAAAATGTTTCAATCCTTAGGTAAAGGGAATTACGCTTTAATATAAAATGTATCTCAAATTAGAAATTCTGCAACTAATCTAATTTATGTTTTCCTGCACAAAATGCTGTGACTTCTAGTCTTGTCATGTGATTTTAATTATATTTTTTGTTTGTGACATGTTCCCTACTTACATTTATTACAAACTTCTATAATTTTACAAATCATGCCTGTACCCACTAATTTATGTAATTTAGTATTCAAACAAAATTATCTTTTTTCCTGTCTCCAACAGGGAAAGATGAGGTGCTGCAGTATATTAAATGAAAGCACTCTAAAAGAGAGTCTGTATGGAATGGAAATTTGTAACATGAGGATGGGATCATGAGCATTTTTTACTTGGCTGAACAGTACAGTATTTTCCTACAGTACTTTCCTACCATTTAATCACACAGGGAAAGCCACAAAATTTGTAGTTCATATGAACGAATTACATTCCCAAAATATGTAGCAACCTGCTCAAAAGTTTGCTCTTATCACTAGTACTTTGTGCTTGCTGGCTGATCTATTTCTCCATCATATGTTTCCTATTATTAAGCATATTAATAATTCAGCTGTCAGTACATTGCAAGAGACTCCTGAAATCACATCTATTGCTGTGTAATATTTAGAAGAGAGGAAAAAGTTTAAACTACTCTCCAATTGCTCCCTTTGGCCTTCAATATACTAATTAATTATCAAAACAATCGCGTTAGATGTTAGTTTATTTTCCCTATTTAATTAGAGATTAAGCAAGTGTTTTTCGCAGTAAAAAGTGATGACAATGGTATCAGAGCTCTGATATGAGCACCTCCTCCCTAATAAGTAATGCTCTATGGACTATAAATATGGAAGCCATACTAAAATTCTCTCTCTCACTCTCTCTCTCTACACACACACACACACACACACACACACACACACACACACACACACAAACACACACACACATGCAAACACACACAGCTGCCACCCAGAAACATCACAGATCAGTTCCATTCTTTTGTAATTATAGTTGATTGGTGTTTGCTCCATTGATTTTTCTTTGCTTCAGGATCTTGCCTGGACCTGTATGTTTCCCTGAGATCAAGTCCCTTCTTTTTAGTATACTGTGTGTCTTTGTATGCTTCAGGCCAATTAACAGTAACCTGAATACAATATCTACAATCTTGACATTCAAGTCAAACTCCATGAATTCATACTAATCCAAAATACTCAAATGTATTGGATCTAGAGACCAAAAAAACATCCACCTTGTTATTTTAGTAGGAATTGACATCATGAAATAGAAGAATATTGATCAGGAACTGAGGTAAGAGAAGGGGAATATGTGGGAAAATGCAGAATATTGTATGTGAGTTAGAAATACAGAATCACTTTCTATAAGCCCATTTATCGAAAACTTGCCATCTTATATTGAAAGCTCAATTTATATATACAGTTTTCCAGTTACTTTGCTTACCTATCATTTCTGATCATAAATCCTCTTATGAATTTTTATAGTATCTTTGAATATATCACATGATTTGCAGGTACTTATCATCTTAAGGAAAGCCAGTCTACTTCTACATCTTACATTCTGTGTCAAACCCTTATTTTTATTTCCCTGTTTGCTGAAAAAATGTATTCCTGGAAACAGGATATTGACAGCAAATCTGGGTGTAATTTTCATTTTGTAAACTTCAAATATAATATAAACTTTGTATTGAGTAGTCAGTTTTTAATAATAGTGATATTCATGAACACAATGTTTTGGTGCCTTTAAGTCAATTGAGAATTGATGTGGGAGTCCTTGTGTCTTATTGTCTTAACCATTATATTATTTATATATATAAATATGTGCATTGCACTTTTATATTTTTATATGTAAAATAGTCTCCAGGGGTTTACGTTAAAGTGATAATTGGGGGGGGGTGACTTCCAATTCCAAACCTTATATTTCATTAAAAGTACTAGACACATGATGTTTACTGGAGCAATATAAAAGATGAGAACATATTTCTAAAGAGAATGCATTTATTGATTAAAACATACAATAAGTAAAATAGGTTTCATGCTTGAGACTGCATAAATTACATATGAATGTAGCTCAAGATGAGGCTCAGAGATAAATTCAATATAAGAAATGTAGGTGTTTTAAGGAATTGGTCATTCAAAGATATGTAATGGATGAAGAATGGAATTGAAAATAGCAGAGGAAAACAATTCAACATGCAGGTATTATGATTTTATAATATTAATATGAAAGAAATGGAGCTTTTGCCTTTCTGAAGAAGAATGTTTAGCCAGTAATTTCAATATAAGGTATCAATTGTAATGAGTCTAAAGTCTTTTCCTCCAAGATATTCGCGAGTACTATACTCGTCCTCTGTAGAGTAAGAAGTGATTATTTTCATTAGCTTTGCTTAATATTAATTTACTTGTAGCAAATAGGTTAAAATGTCTTCTCTATTTCTCTCAATGTAATAACAAATATTTCTGTCTCTTTGTGTCTCATCATAGAAGCCTGCAATAACTACTTCAAAATAACACAAGCACAAAAACAAAAATAACCTGATATGAGGAAAAACAATGGCAGAATAATAACAGAAAATTTCCCTAGCTCTCTCTAATGAAACAGAGATTTAGAGTCCTGGCCGGTACTCCATTTCTAGAGGGTCACACCAAGACAACTATAATTATAGATATACAGATATAATTTTAGATATAATTATAGACATAAAATTCATAAGAACATTTTATACTATCTTCACTGGAAAACAGAAATCTATGAAAACGTGCCCAGGCAGGCAGGTGAATGCTGTGACTGTATTGGCCAACATATTCAAAAGACATCTGCAGTGTAGAATTAAAAGGGCCACATGGAAAAAAGTAGAAACAGAAGTGTACATCAGAGAAAGCCACATCCATACACAGAGACAATTCAACATACCATTGGACATTCCGAACTGTCACTGGAACCATAAGTATTAACGTCACAACATCTCACCATAATTGATTTATACTGCTACACTTAATTGTATAGACATAAACCTAATTCCAGAAAAACAAATCAAAACAGAAGACCAAACCAACACCTGGCAAATCAACCAAGACCATAGAGAGTCAATTATTAACATCATAGTTTCCTCAAGAGAAAACCTCCAAATGGACACAACCAATCAGAAAAAAATACAAGAAAAATTATGTCAAGGTACTTCAATTCACACAGTAAATAACCAGGCATTACAATAGCAAATCAAGGACTTAGAAGATATATCAAAATACATTACAAATGCTGCTGACATCTGCAGAATATACATTCATAGTCAGAATATACATTCTTCACAGCAGTTCATGGAAGATTCTCCACAATAGAACATATCCTATGTCATTCAGAAATTCTGTCCAAATTGAAAGAAAAATTAATTGAATTCCCATATCTTGTCAGAATGAAACATAATAAACAGAATTAAACAGCTAAAGCAAAAAAAAATTGTCAAACCCATGAAGACTGAATAACACGTTGCTGAATGACCAGTGGGACACTGAGAGGATTAGAAAACAACTGAAAGTTTCTGGAATTTAACAAAAATGAACACACAAAATACTAGCTTCTCTGGGACACAGGAAATGCAGTACTTAGAGGAAAACTTATAGCTCTGAGTGCCTACATCACGCATTTGGGGAAATCTCAAATAAATATTTTAATTATGTACCTCAAACTCCTTGAAAACAAGAGCAAGCCCTAACCCAAAGCAGGAGACGGAAACAAATTTTTAAAAATCAGAAATAAATAAATAAAGACAAAATAAACATAGAAAGAATTAAAAAAACAGAGTTGGTTTTTTAAATAAATTAACAGACTTGACACAACCATACCAAATCTGACTAAGAAGAGAACTTATATAAATAAGTAAATAAAAAAGCCAGCAGATTGGGAGACCTTTACTTGCTCTGCAACACACTATGGCCTCATATCTCAAATATATTTAGAGCCCCAAAAGTTAACTCCCCCCACCAATAAAAACAAATCCTCAAAGAAATAACAACTCTCTTAATAAGTGGGATAAAGATTTAAAGAGAGATTCTCTGAAGAAGAAATATGCATGGCCAATAGACGCATGAAGAAATATGCAACATTTCTGGCCATAAAAGAAGTGCGAATCAAAGCAACATTGAGCTTCCACTTCACCCCAGTTACAGTGACCATTATGAAGAAAACTAAAAATAACAGATGCTGGGCTAGTGGGGATGTGGGCAAAAAGGAACATTACTACAGTATTGGTGGAAATGTAAACTTGTTCAAATACCCGTAAAGAAGTATGGAGGTTCCTCAATAGAGCTCCCCTATGAGCCCGCAATGAGGGATCAAGAAAATGTCATATACGTTCACAACAAAACTCTATGCTTCCATCAGAATGAATGGCATTGCCCCATTTGTAAGGAAATGCAATCACTTTGAAAATATAATAAGTCAAACAAGCAAGACCCAAAGAATCATAGGCCACCGATTTTCACTCATTTGGAAACACTAGAATATGTCTACAATATTCACAATAGCTCAAAAGCAATATGCATATCACATATAAAATGATGCTTATTGAAATGAGCTCCAAGAAATGGATACAAGATGATTGTATAGTGAGCTGTTTTTGGTTATTTCTATTTAGTTTTTACCCTTTGGATTATTCCTTGTACTCACTGTTTTTTTATTTCTGTACCCTTTGTCTTAAACATGTTTATCTGATTTGGGGAAGGGGAGAGAAATCACAGAAATGGTGGGACAAAGATTAGCCAAAGCAATAGTGATGTCCACTAGACACTATGTTAGAAATGAACTTTACAACTTTGGGGGAGTGGGATGTGAGGGTTGGGGGAAGCAGGAAAAAATAGGGAAGGGTTAACACAAAAAAATGTACTCATTACTTATGTAACTGTAACGACCCCTCTGTATATCACTTTCATAATAAAAAAATAAGAGGACTCACTCAAATAGAGAAAATTAGAGACAAAAATGAGACAGCACAACAGATATAAGCAAAATTGAGAATGTTATAAGAGAGTACTTGGAAAACCTTATGCCAATAATCTGGAGAATCCTGGAGAAATTGATGCTTTCCTATACTGAATCTGAGGCAAGAAGTTACACATAAGAAGTAATGAAAATTAAATGTCAATAAATCACTTCTCATTCCAGAAAAAGCTAGGACTCAATGAATTTACAATGAAATTAAGGCCTATATAAAACTTACAATACGCAGGTCTAACTCTTCAATGGAATGGAAAGGGAAATGGAATTATCAAACACATTCTATGAAGATAGAATTAGACACTTCCCCAAATCACATAGGGACTCACCAAAGAAAGAAAACTCTTTGATAAGCATGAATACAGAACTTCTTAATAAAATTCTCACCAGCCAATTTCAGTAACTAAGAAAAAAGCCATATGGTATGATCAAATAAGATTCATCCTAGGATACAATTTGATTCAATATTCTTGTCAATAACCATAGCACAAACTATCAGCAGAAGCAGGGGTGAGAAACACATGATCATCTATATGGATATAGAAATAGCTTTTAAAAACCTCCAATACCCCTTTGGGATTAAAAAAGTCTGAGAAGCTAGGAATGCATGGAACACTCCTCAATATAATACAGTGTATGTTTATGATAGAGATAATTTGCATTTACCTAACGGTGGAAGCATTAAGACATTAAAATCATGAATGAGACAAGGATGTCCACTCTCTACTACTCTTCAAAATGGTAGCGGACTTTCTAGCAAGAGCAATTGGAAAGAGAAAAAAAAGGGGGATACAAATAGGGAAGAAGTAAAACTATCCCTTTTTCAGATGAAATGATCCTGTATTTAAAAGTCCTTATAGCTTCCTCCTTCAAGTTAGTAAATGTGATGCTCACCTTCAGCTATGTAGCACGGTATAAAACCCACAAGAAATCAGTAGTTTTTCTGTGTTACCAACAAGGGGAAGAAGCAACCTGAAATCCAAAATACAACCTCATATGTATTAGCCTCAAAATCAAATCTAATCTAAACAAAACAAAACAACAACTAAAGTAGGAATTAATTAATTTAACTAAAAATGTGAAGGAACTCTACTGTGAAAACATTAAAATCTAAAAAGGGAAATTAAAGGCGATTCAAGAATATAGAAAATCTTTCAATGTTCCTGGTTGGAAGAATTAAAGTGGCAAAAACTGCAATACTGCCCCAAACAATTGACCATGCAATACTCATCAAAATCTTAACAATATTTTTCAATGCAGTAAAGAAAGCAATCCAAATTCCATATGGAATTACAAAAGTACACATGAAACAGAAGACATAGAAATGAACTCATGGGCCTATAATCATCACACACACACACACACACACACACACACACACACACACAGACACACACACACACACACAAACACACTGGAATTCTTTTCACCCATCAGAAAGGATGACTTTTCACTAGTATTAAGGAAAATGAAAGGCTTGGGAAAATTATACTAAGAGAAAAGAGAAAGGAATGCAGACTCTGAGCAATATAGATTTCATGGATTCATTCATGATAGCTAGAAGGTGCTCACAAATCTACAACTAAACAAGACAGATTCTACCTCATCCCAATTAGAATGGCCATTATCAAGAAAACTAGCAATAGAAAATGCTGGCATGGATATAACCAGTTGGGAACTCTATTACACTGTTGGTGGGAGACTAAACTTGTTCAACCACTGTGGAATGCAGTACGGAGTTTCTTGAAAATACTAAACATAGATCTCCATTTAGACCCAGTAATTACCCTCATTGGCAGTAATCCAATAAATAACAAACAAGCTCACATGAAAGCTACCAGTATAACCATGTTCAGGGTCCAGGCCCAGAGTTACCACTGCTGGTAATTTTTTTCGCAAATATGAACCTTTTGTCATAGGATACCAAATCATTCTATTTGCAGTAGCTAGAATAGGACTTAAATGTAGTGCTTGATAAAATGGCTTCTTTGTTGAATGTTAGGAAAAGATGTAGTCAGTCAAAGAAAAGAGAGATTTTTGTTGTTGGTTGACGGGCTTGAAGTATGGGCTTGGACACTGTCCCTCTCTTCAAGTCAAGGTGAGTGCTCCACCTCTTGAGCCACAGTGCCACTTCTGTTTTTCTGGTGGTTAAATGGAGATAAGGGTCTCAGGAACTTTCCTGCCCATGTTGGCTTTGAACCGCCATCCTCAGATCTTAGCTTCCTGAGTAGATAGGATTACAGCTGTGAGCCACTGGCACCAGGCTAAAAATGGGGGACTTTTAGAAAAGAAAATCCACCTCATCACCTGTTTCTAAGCCTCAGATATCATTATTAGAACACTTCACCCTCTATTCATTTCATCAGACATTTGTAAATTTTCTCTTTTCCTTCATGTGGGAATACTGTGGTCAGTATTAACTCAGCTGTGGGACTGGATCAATTGTATGGTAATTGCTAGCACCTAAATCAAGAACTTTTAGATCAAAACGAAGCCCTCATTTGCAATAATTATTTACTCTTTTTATTACAAATCTGTGCTTGATTACTTCCTAATGCGATGTTGGACTTCCTAACAGAGTGATGGCATTTTCTTTCTCTTCAGCCTTCTTACACATGTGATCAAATATTTAAGAATTCACATATTTCCATTGCTAATTCATTAAGCTGACCTCTAAGAAAATGTGCATTTCTGGAATTTGGTTTACTGTCTTGTTCTTATATGCGCAGGCTTACTGTGATTTATTTCTTCTGCGAGGAATTTTATTTTCCAATCTTTGTGTGACCAATTTTAGTCTCTCTGATCAGTCTTCGTGACCTTCTCTCTGGGGTCTCATTTCAGTCGGCCTCATAAAAAATATATTGGTTATCAGCTAAATAACTCTCAGCTTCTCTTTTTTTGCCTGACTTCAAGTAGGCTGTGATAGCAGCCCTGACTGGCTGTACTAACTGGAATTTTTTGTTTCTTTGATTGTTTGATTTGTGTGTGTGTGTGTGTGTGTGTGTGTGTGTGTGTGCGTGTGTGTGTTTTGTTTTAGAGGTCTAGGATTACTATTCAAAGTATTAGCTTCTCTGGGCCCCAGTGATTCCCTGGCCTAGGGTCAATTGGTTTTTCCCTGAAAGATTCGAAAACAGGTGACTAAATTCCTGTTAAATTGTCTCAAAATGAGGCAATCTGCCACCTTACAAAGCCATAAACAACTCTGTAGTAATCCACTTACAGAAATGGTCTATCAAGATGGCTTTTCAAAGTTGACTTTGAAAAATGTTCATTTTCAAGTAACTACCAAAAAGCAGATCACATCTCTGGGAGCAGACTTTTGGAAGGGATGTTGCCCATCCTTCCTTCTCTTATGATAGATCAAACCATAATATTCTGCACTTGCGGCCAGCCTGGAGCACATTTTCCCAAGAATATTCTGTAGTGTAAAAGAGGATCAGCTATCAAAATAAACGTGAAAATACTTTTCTACTTCAGACTGATTTATCTTGCTTATATATGTTGTTATTTCAATTACTTCTAACACATGGATAAATTATATTAGTATTAGACAACTGGCAAAGGATTAATGGCAAAGAATTACTTTCATATATCCAATATAATACACAACCCAGTTATGAAAAATTAAATCTAACTGTAGAAACAATATCAGGAACATAAAATAAGCCTCAATATGCATAATCTGGCCCACAAACACCATCATCTACTCAGAAATTCAGTCTCTCTATAAATATTTATTTGGTACAAAATAATAAAAATTTAATTAATGAATATAAATTTTAAGTATCATCTGAAGTACTCCTCATGCATATAATTCTATACACTTGTATAGATGTCACCTAGACAGGAATTTAACATTCATGTAGAAATCAAATTTCCACAACTTAAACTAGATGAGAGGGTTCATTCCCTCGTGTATTGTGTGGTGTGAATTTTACCACAGTGCTGAATCGTTCCACCTAAAACTGAGTCACGTGCAATAATTTATAATTTGATGTTAAGATGAGTGTTAAGTGTAGAATAAACTTTGAATTATTACATTAATTCACAGAAATAAAACAATAATGATAAATTATTTGTTTAAATTCTAATGTTTCTCAATTTTACAATACATGAAATATATCATTAAATATTGTCTTATTGCTGTAGCTAGGCATTCTAATACTAGACTGAAGAGAAGTGGAGAGAGTGGACATCCTTGTCTTGTTCATGAGTTAAGAGGGAATGGCTTTAGTTTTTCACTATTAAGTATAATGCTGGCTGTAGGTTTGTCATATACAGCCTGTATTGTATTGGGGAATGTTCCATGGATTCCTAATTTTTCCAAAACCTTCATCATAAAGGGGTGTTGGATCTTGTCGAATGCTTTTTCTGCATCTATTGAGATAACCATGTGGTTCTTATTCTTGCTCCTGTTGGTGTGATGAATAATATTAATTGATTTGTGTATATTAAAACAGCTTTGCATCACTGAAATGAATCCTGTTTGATCATGGTGTGTGATTTTTTGGATGAATTGTTGAAGTCGATTGGCCAAAATTTTGTTGAGAAGTTATGCATCAATGTTAATAAAAGAAATAGGTCTATAGTTCTCTTTCTTTGATGAGTCCCTGCCTGGTTTTGGGATGAGGGTTATGATGGCTCATAGAATGTGTTCGGTAGTAAACTTTCTCTTTCAATTTCGTTGAAGAGTTGGTGTAGTATTGCTGTGAGCTCTGCTTTTAATGGTCTTGTAGAATTCTGCTGTAAACCATCTGGACCTGGACTTTTCTTATATGGGAGGTCTCTTATTGCTGTTTCTATTTCAATGCTTGATATGGGCCTGTTAAGCTGGTTTAACTCATCTTGGTTTAGTTTTGGCATGTCAATATTTGCTAGGAAAAGGTCCATTTCTGTCAAGTTCTCAAACCTATTAGCACAAAATTTTGAGAAGTATTCCCTTATAATGTTCTGAATCTTGGTTGTTTCCATGGTGATGTTTCCATTCTCATCTCCCAGTTTATTTATTTGGGTGTGTTCTCTTCTTTTTCTGATAAGATTTGCTAAGGGTCTGTCAATTTTGTTAATTTTTTCGAAGAACCAACTCTTTGTTTTGTTGATTCTTTCTATAGTTTTTTTTGGATTCTAATTCATTTAATTCTGATATAATTTTAATTATTTCTTTCCGTATGGAATCAACCCAGATGCCCCTCAGTAGATGAATGGATCAAGAAAATGTGGTATATATATACAATGGAATTCTATGCCTCCATCAGAAAGAATGACATTGCCCCATTTGTTAGGAAATGGAAAGGCTTGGAAAAAATTATATTAAGTGAAGTAAGCCAAGCCCAAAGAAACATAGACCCCATGGTTTCCCATATTTGCAATATCTAGTATATGTATGAGTCAAGCAGAAAAGGTCAGATAATGTGATGTTAGAAAAATGAACACTTAGATATGTATTTAAAGGTATTTTTCTTTCATGCATTTGTTTCTAACGCATTTATAAGATTATTTCTTTGTTGTTTGTATGTCCCTCCCCCACAATATAACCCCTGCTTTCACTATATTTGATGTCGGTATAATTTGTGGAGGAGATGGGGAAAAATAAGTCGTTCAAGGATACAGGTGGACCCATTGCAACAATGAGAAGTACAAGTTGTCCTGTCGAAAACGAACTTAAAACTTTGGTGTCACGGGGATGGGGGGGGAGGGTTTTGGGGGGCGGGAGGAGGCTGGGAAGAGATGTGAAGGGTAAACAAAGAGGAGGCTGCAATGCTTGATAAGAATTGTACTCATTATCTTGCCCATGTAATTGTAACCCCTCTGTACAGTATGTTCACAAAAAATGAAAAAGTAAAATAAAAAATAAAACAAAAAATATATTAAAAAATGAAATAAGCAGTGACAAAAGAATCACTGAGACTGACTATAGAAATTGTACAAAGTTGCAAACTAAGCTATGCAAACGGGGAAATATAAAATAGATCTCCCCTCACAAAAAAAAATATATATCATTAAAATTAATTTCACTTTCTTCTTTGCTCTAGCTGCTAAAATTAAAATTATGTATTAAACATTCAATATTAAGAAATCAAAAATAAATAACATTATAAAAATGATAAATTATTTAACTGTGATTTGTATTATAGTGCTAACAAATTGTGATGTAAACAACATTTATTTGAATTATGGGTAATATTTTTTAAACTTACCAGCTTGTTATTTGTTACCTAATTGTGTCATTTGTTATTCTTGGTCCAAGTCATCCATTCAACTTGCTTAGTTTTCTATTTTATCTCTATTGGTTTGCTGATTGTGCATTTGTTTTCCCTTTTTAATAATTGACATGAGGCTGAAAATCTGTGTGCTAGTTTATTACTTCTTATGTAAAAGTAAAATTTCTGGACTCCACAGCTGTTTTACTGCACTATACTACAGTATTTCCCCCCTCTCCTATCTCCTGTATTGCTGGTCTCATATATCTTATTTTTTATTTAAATTCTATTTTTAAGGTAAAGTACAGAGTGGTTATACTTACACAAGTAAGGTAAGGAATTCATTTCTTTTCTAACTTGTTACCCCTTCTCCAATTTTTTTTTCCCTCTTCCCTCTCAACACCCTCCCCCCAAGATTATTTCCAACATACTGTATTGTGAGTATCACAGTTGCATAGGTTACTCTTTTGGCCTTTGTCTCACCATTTTGTTTTTTCTCTTTCCATTCCCACGTTCAGATCAACATATTTACAATACCCAGGGCATCAGATTAAAATACAGTGTCTTCAGGCAATAAACCATAGGTGGGGAAAACACAAAAGGATAAAAACAAATCACGTAATATATTAAGAACAACAAAACGTTAAATCAACAAATGGTGATTTAACTTTGAATCACCTTATAGACTCATATGTACATAGCTATTGAGCTATTCTGCTCAAATATTAATATTATCCTTGATGTACACAAGAATGTTCCCCTATTACCTAGTAACCCCACTTCTGGGCATTTACCCTAGTGACCACAAACAAGGCCACACTAAAGCTACCAGCCCAATTATGTTTTATCACAGTAGTATTTATCCTAGTTAAGATATGGAATCAACCAAGATGGCCCTGAGTAGATGAATAGATCAAGAAAGTGAACACACACACACACACACACACACACACACAAACACACACACACACAACAGAGAGATATATGTACATCCAATACTATGCTTTCATCAGAAAGAAAGGTACCATCTCATTTTTAAGGAAATGGAAGATCTTGGAAAAATATCATATTAAGTGAAGTAAACTAGACAAAGAAGCAAAGGTCCCATGGTTTCCTTTATTTGCAATAATTAGTTTACACCAAGGATAATATCATGTATTTTAATTTGACATTTTGTTCTATATTGAGCATGCAACATTATTGGTATCTTGTTTGTTATTATTTCTGCAAACAGGCAGGTATATTTAAAGAATTATGTTCATCTTATCCATTACCGAAGGAAGCACAACACAAAGAGCAACCCCTACTCGGAAGAACAACTCCTACTTACTTAGCTTCATTCCTTTTTTTTATTGTGAAAATAATGTACAGAGGGGTTACAATTAAATGGGCAAGATAATGAGTACATTTCTTATCAAGCATTGTAGCCTCCTCCTTTGTTTCCTCTTCCCATCCCTTCCCATCGTCCCCCCGCCCCCCACCCAATCTTCCCTTCTTCCCCCCCCCACCAAAATTATAAAGTTCGTTTTCGACATAACGACTTGTACATTTCATTGTTGAAATGGGTCCACCTGTATCCCTATTTAAACGATTTGTTTTTCCCATTCCCCTCCACAAATGATACTGACATCAAATAGAGTGAAAACAGGGGTTGTACTGTGGGGGAGGGACATACAATGCAACAAATAAATAGTCTTATAAATATGTTAGAAACAATCGCATGAAAGAAAAAAAATTGAATACATATCTTAGGGTTCATTTCCCTAACATCACCTTATCTGAACTTTTCTGCTTGACTTAGACATATACTAGATATTGCAAATAAAGGAAACCATATAAGGCCAGTGTTGTCTCCTGTATCCTCATGTTGTACATTACAACTCTATACCAGTTCTTCCTGTATATCTACTAACTTCTACATTGTGACCTTAATGCCCCAGCAATTCCACGTTGCTTTACTTTTTAAAAATTTCTGTCTTAACGTTTGATGTTGGTTTGTGTGTGTGTGTGTGTGTGTGTGTGTGTGTCTGTGTGTCTGTGTGTGTATGTCTGTGTGTGTGTGTGTGTGTGTGTGTGTGTGTGTTTATAAAGATCAGAAGATAATATTTTTCTTCATTTAGAATACATCTTTCAGGTCATTGTAAGTTGTGGCTAATGGGAGAAGTCTCTTGCTATTTTAAGGATGAAACAGAAAAAGATATTTGTGCATGTACCACAGTTGATTTATTAGTCTGTAGTTGAACACTGAACTTCGATTTATATCTTGGCTGTTGTTGTGAATGATGAGTACAATGAACTGCAGATATATTTGAGTTACTCATAGAGAAATAATCACATGATTGGTGGCGCAGATGATATTTCAACTTTGGAGTTCTTTAGAAAGCTGCATATTACTTTCTACAAGGAGAATACTAACCTGCATTTTGTTGAAGAGTGCAGAAAATTTCCTTTTCTCCACACTCTCAGGATTATTACCTTTGTTAAAAGGTAATAAAGGGCAGGTTTTTTATTATCTTCAGTATTCCAGACTGGCCTTAGACTTAAATCCAACCTCCTAAATGCTTGGAATTAAAAGCCTTTACCACCACACCTGATTCCTTTAATTTTTTTGATAAAAGTTACAATAATTACGAAGTAGTATCATAGTAATTTTGAATTACATTTCTCTAATGACTTCTGCTCAAAAAGAATTAAATCAGCATAGAAGTGGTATTAAAGAATTTTGTAAACCCACTGGAAATTTTCAGGGCTTTAAGGAGAACATGTCTATTCAGAACTTTTCTCCACTTTTAATCAAGTTTCTTGTTAATCTCATCTTTAATCTTTCTATACAAAAATCAATAATTAATTCAAGGTCTTAGAAAGGAACAATATTAAGCAACTCTTAACATTTTCAATTTTAAATAACATGATATTGCTTAATCATTTTCTGTTTATGCTTGAGACTATATAACTCACTTTAGTCAGACCTTTTACAAGGCTGTATGCATTTTATTCATTTCACATTGATTGTTCTTTCCAAAGACTGAGTGTCTAATTTCCTTGTTTTCATTCAGTCTCAAGTAGTTCAGATTTCAAATGAAGAATAAATGGACAGAAGCAAACAAAAAATAATATAGTTCCCCTCATCTGATGATGCCTTTACAAGAATGAGGAAAGAGTTCATCCAAGGACCTATGATAGGACATCAAAAAGAGAATCCACTTTTCTAGGTCTTTCTTAACTTTGCAATGTAACTTAAATGATGTAAAACACAATATAATGCTCAGATACTTTTATGTTTTATCAGTTTTGCACATTTTCATATGGACTTCACCTCAGTCTACAACATTCCTTCATTATTTTGTCCTGATATTTTTACATTATCAAGACATAAGATAACAAGTTTGATTTACAGCATGAGAAATAATCCACCTGGTTTCCTTGGAAGAAGAGCATGGTCAATAGATAACATTACTTCTGTTTGCTCACTATATGCAATGGTTTCTGTAATACTTATCACATTCTTTTTAGTATTTAAAAAAAATTGCTGGCTAAACTCAAAACTCATTCATAGAAGTTTATGTTAAGTATTTCACAAGTTTTATTTTCCTTAATTCTTTAAATAACATTTTCTAGCATGTTATTACCATTTTAGTGTTGAGAAAAATTGTAATTAAAGGCAGTAAGTGCATGGCCCAAACACACACTGTGAGGAAGGAAATGAGTCAAAGTTTCCAAAAGTCTTTCAGCAATACACAAAAGGTAGGTAAAATCTCTCCATTCTCTTACACTCTCTATTCAATGTTCATATTGTCCAAGAAATAATACCATAGCAATTATTGCCCATGGTGATTGTTTTCTGTTACATTTTTTCTTCAACACAGACTGTGTTGGTGACATTGGGTTATCATGCACAGAGCTGAGCTTATAAGAGAGACAAATATATTCTGTCCCATTTTTCCAGGTTCCGTTTAAAATGTACTAAACTTTTAAATATCATCACTTACTTTCTTAAGAATTCAAAAAACGAAAAAAATACACAAATAATCACTCCAAAATGCTTTAAAATAGGAGATGATAAAACAGGCCCCCGTGAAGTAAACTTTCTTCTACTTTTAAAATTATTCTGAAAGCCTTGTGCTGTTTGGTCACACCTGTAATCTTAACTACTCGGCATATTTACTCAGGAGCCAGAGACCTGTGGATAACGTGGAAGCCAATCAGGGCAAAATAAATTCATGAGTTTATTTTTCAAAAATTTCAATGAGTTAACAAAGGGCCAGCAATGCAAATGTAGCTCATATAGTAGCTCACCTATCTAGAGAGGAAAGGCCTAGCAAGACTTTGAAGCCCTTTTTTCAAACTGTGAGCACAACAACATACATGTAAGTACATGAGAACACGTGCATGTGCACATATACACATTTATTCAAAATACCTTCATATCAGTGTTTTGCATTGATTTCTTTTTTTTAATTTAATTTAATTTTTTTTTAAATTTAATTTTATTTTATTTGTGAACATACCGTACAGAGGGGTTACAATTACATGGGCAGGATAATGCGTACATTTCTTACCAAGCATTGCAGCCTCCTCCTTTGGTTTACCCTTCACATCCCTTCCCAGCCTCCCCCCTCTCCCCCAATCCCAATCCTTCTCCTTCCCCCCCATTCCCCCCACCCCGCACCGACGTTGTAAAGCTTTTGGACATGACAACTTGTACTTCTCATTGTTGCAACAGCCATATTATATGAGTAAAATAAAGGAAATAAACTCTTTCATCTCAGAACATTTTCATATTTTTTATTTTAAAAATACTGTACAGAGAGGTCACATTTACGTGAACAAGTAATGAGTACATTTCCTAACAAGCATTGTTACCTCCTCCTTTATTTTCCCTCTACCGTCCGTTCCCTCCCACCTCTACAAGTACACTCCCCTCCCCCCTTCCCCTGCCTAAATTGTAAAGTTCAGTTTTCAACATAGTGTCTTGTGCATCTCATTGTTACAATGGGTCAACCTGAATCCCTATTTAAGCATTTTGGTTTTTCCTTCCCCTCCCCAAATTACAGGAGTGTATATGCAAGAGGTGGGCACACCAAATTCAAATACAGTGAAAACAGGGGTTATAGCATGGGGGAGGAACATATAAAGAAACAAAAAAATCACATAGCCTGTTAAAAGTACGTTAGAAAAATAGCAAGAAAGAAAAAATAAAACACTTGTGTTCCTATTTTGGGGGTTCATTTCCCTTAACAACATCTTATCTGGTCATACGTGCATAGATTTGACCTTTTCTGCTTATCCCAGACATATATTAGTTATTAAAAATTAGGGAAACCCTGGGACCTATGTTTCTTTGGACTTGGCTTACTTCACTTAATAATTTTTTTAAGTCTTTCCATTTTCTAACAAATTGGGCGATGCCATTCTTTCTTATGGAGACATAGAATTTCATTGGTATAAATAGCACATTTTCTTGATCTATTTATCTGATGAGGGGCATCGGGGTTGGTCCTATATCTTAGCTATCTTAAACAGTGCTGCAATAAATATAATTGTGCTGGTAGTTTTAGTACCGTCTTGTTTGTGATATTTTGGGTAAATGCCCAAAAGTGGGATTGCTGTGTCATACGGGATTTCTATGTGGAGTCTTTTGAGGAACCTCCATACTACTTTCCAAAGTGGTTGAACAAGTTTTTACTCCCACCAAGAGTGCAGTACAGTTCCCTTGTGGCCACATCCCCTCCAGCATCTGTTGTTGTAAAAGTATGGAATGGTACAGGAATTTGCCTGTCATCCTTGTGCAGGGGCCATTCAAATCTTCTCTGTATCGTTCCAATGTTAGAGTACGTGATGCTGAATGGAGCATAGAACATGTTTTATATATAAAGTGTAATTGATTTTCTTAAACTAGACAATTCAACAAAAAGTAAGTTTAAAAAAATTTTCATGAAATTTTAGAGCCATGTACTTCTTACATAAGCACACATTTAAGAATAAAGTCAAGATTGACATGTCAAAAACAAAATAATTCCAGATATTTGTTGTTCAAGAGATGTGTAGGAGGAGGAATTCAATTATTCTATACAAGGCACCTGTCTAATGAACACTGCAGCAAGTGTAGAGTTTTGTTAAAAGTTTTAATGGTTTAAATATATTTGATTTTGGGAATTTGCTTATATATGCTAAAACTAGGACTGTTTGACAGGTAATAAAACTTTTCGATAAAGTATTTAAGATTTATGGTAACAGACATATGCTATTATGTATGTATATTTCAGAGTTTCTAGAAACATTACTAATGAGAGGTTGCCAAGTCTTTGTGTAAAGGAGCAGAATAAAGAGTTAAGACTTTGTTAACTTCAGTTTCTGTTAAAACTATAGGGCTTCCTTATTTTATTTTATGTTTTTTTATTTTTTGGGGGTCCGGTTGTGGGGACTGAACTATGGGCCTGGGCGCTCTCCCTCAGCTCTTCAGCTCAAGGCTAGCGCTCTACCACTTGAGCCACAGTGCCACTTCCGGCTTTTTTCTTTTTGCTTATGTGGTGCTGAGGAATCGAACCCAGGGCCTCATGCATGCAAGGCAAGCGCTCTATCACTGAGCTACCTTCCCAGCCCCTGGCTTCCTTATTTTATACGATAGCGAGGAACAAATGATGATATAAGTCATATACAAATGATTAGATGTGCCAGAAATAGTAATCTTAGTGGGTAACTTTAAAGATTACGCATAACCTAAAAACCTCTTGTTGAATATCATAATCTTAGCCCATTTTCAATGTACAGGAATATGAGAAAATAGTAAAATCTAATAGGTAGTATCCTTCAAATACTGAAAAAACAGATAATTATTTTAGTTTTTATTTTAATCATTAATATTTTCTTATTGGTTTTCCTTTATGTAGCATTGTTTCCTTGTAATATAATACAACTTTTTAAAAGTCGTCATTAGGAGGTACTTTGAGAAGGTTACTGGGATGGCCAAACCATTTTTTATAGGGCATGTGAATTTACAAAGAGGAAAATTAAGAACAAAATATTTATTAAAAATGATTAAGTAGAGTCTGAATCAGGAGTGTTGATAAATATCCACACCTAAAATCTTAACCCTAGGCTGAAGCATTGGTATTACAGAGTTGAGGCCACAAAAGTGAGAGACTGTGTTTTGTTTTGTTTTATATTTTGATTTTTCTGGTCATGGGGCTTGAACTCTGGGCTCTAGGTGCACTCCCTCAGCTCCAGGCTAGCGGTACCACGTGAGCCACAACACACTTCCATCTTTTTCTGCTTATGTCATGCTGAGGAATCAAACCCAGGGCCTAATGCATTCAAGGCAGGCACTCTACCAATGAGCCACCTTCCCAGCACCTGAGAGACTGTGTTTTAAAAAATCACCTAAACAATATTTGCTTTCTTATTTGGGTTATATAATGAAATATATTAATATCTTTTTATGTCTTTTTGAATTGTCATACTTCTAAATTTATACTAACTTCAGCCAATTTATCCTTCTCAAAGTGATGAAATATTTCTGAGAGTTTGCTTTTGTGAAGATTGTTTTTGCATTTATAATTTCTTCTGAATCATTTTCATTTTTATCAAAATAACTTTATATTTCATATTGATGGGTTATCATACATCAAATACCTCCAAATGTACATGTAGAGTCTAAAGATAGTAGTATGAATATTCTCATACAGTTTTTGTTTATCTGTTATGTACTTTCAGTATTGTGATATTTCTCTTTCTCTTTCACTCTTTTATTTCCTTTCTTTTTCTTTCATGCTCAATGTCTGGTACTTAGAATTTCTGCTGGTCTACTATGATCCTTCAGAATCCACTGGTATTGTGGAAACATGATAGCGACCATCAGTTACCCTTGCATTCTTTAAGAGTTATAACAGTGACGTGATGTTATTCTTTCCTATTCTAAACGGCAAAACAACAGATCTAGGAATTCCTTGTCACTTTTACTACTGTTACAAATTTTATCTCATAGGAATCATCGAGACGATAGGATAATTTTATCCTCTGACCTAAAAGTTCTTTTTCTTTTACAAACAAACTTTTCTTTTATTATCAGTGAATACATATAATGAAAACAATGCTAACCTTTTCATATTTGGATTCTAATTTGTTTAATTCTGATGTAATTTTAATGATTTCTTTCCATTTACTGTATTGGCGTTTGTCTTGCTCCTCTTTTTCAAGGTGGTTCAGATGTCTCATTACATTGTTGGTTGCAGATCTCTCCAATTTGTTGATGTAGGAACTCAGAGCTATAAACTTGCCTCTGAGTACTGCCTTTGCTGTGTCCCAGAGGAGCTTGTAATCTGTGTGTTCATTTTTGTTGAATATCATGAACATTTTAATTTCTTTCTCAAATCTTCCATGACCCACTGGTGATTCAACAATTTGTTGTTCAGCCTCCATGTGTTACAGGAAGTTCTTTGGTGGATTTTGGTGTGGAGTTCTAATTTTATTCCCTGTGTTCTAAAAGAATGCAAGGTATTACTTCAATATTTCTGAATTTAGACAAGTTTGATTTGTTACCTAATATATGGTCTATTTTGGAAAATGTTCCATGTGCTGCTGAGAAAAACAAGTATTCTGATGCTGCTGGTTGAAATACTCAGTAGATGTCTTTTAAAACTAGCTGATCTATGCAGTTGTTTAGAAGTGCAATTTCTCTATTGAGTTTTTGAAGAGTTGATCTATCTAGTGGTGATAGTAGTGTGTTAAATCCCCCAACACTTAATGTCTTTGTATCTATGTTATCTTTGAGACAAAGTAGTGTTTCTTGCATAAATTTGGGTTCTCCATTGTTTAGCGAATAGATATTCAGAATTGTAATATCCTCCTGAAGGAGAGATTCCTTAATTAGTGCATCATAAACTTTTTTTTATCTCTTGTGACTAATTTTAATTTGAAGTCAATTTTTTCAGATATTAGGATTGTAACTCCCGCCTGTTTATGGGGGCCATTTGCTTGGTAGATTTTCTGTTTGTTTTTTTTGGTTTTGTTTTATTATGAAAATATACAGAGGGTTTACAATTACATGGTCAAGATAGTGAGTAAATTTCTTATCAAGCATTGTTGCCTCATCCTTTGTTTCCCCATAACATCCCTTCCCATTTCCATACCCCCACCCCTACTGGCGTCTACCGCCCCATCCCCACCTGTCCACCCCCCACCCCACCGAAGTTGTAAAGGACATTTATAAATATAACGTCTTGTTCATCTTATAGTTGTAATGGGTCCACCTGTAAGATTATTTAAACAGTTTGTTTTTTTCCGTTTCCCTCCACAAAAATATATCAACACCAAATACTCTGGGGGAGATACATACAAAGCAACAAAGAAATCATCTTGTAATCATCTTAGAAACAATCACAGGAAATTCAAAAATTTGAATCCTTAACATGTGGTTCATTTCACCTAACATCAAATTGTCTGACAGTTTCTGTTTGTCTCACACATATACTAGTTATTGCAAATAAAGGAAACCATGGGAACTATATTTCTTTGGGCCTGGATTACTTCAATTAATATAATTTTTCAAAGTCATTCCATTTCCTAACAAATGGGTCAATGAGATTCTTTCTGATGGAGGCATAGAATTCCATTGTGTATTTATACCACATTTTCTTGATCCATTCATCTAATGAGGAGCATCGGGGTTGGTTCTATATGTTAGCTATGGTTGGAGTTCCGGAAAGATGGCGGAGGAGAAGCTGGAATCTGAACAAGCTCTTGCATAGAAAACAGTTTCAGAGTTCCAGTGAACAGTCCCAAGCCAGAGAATCACACCAAGTGTGCCATCACAGGACAGAGAGTTAGTCAAGAGAGGGGAAGCCAAGCAGACACATCTGAGTGCCTGCCAGCAGCTGCCGCTGCGGCGGCAGGGGCGCGGCGGCGACCACCGCCGCGGGGCAAACCTGAGACACAGTCCGGAATGAAGGAACCAGACGCAGCAGCAGACGAGCGGATTCTACTCAACACCAGCAAGAACCGACAAGGAGCGGACAACTTCATCCTGCACTTTGCAGACCAGAGACGATCCAAGACTCGGCGTGAGTAGAAGCCCGACTTCCTCACTCCTTCTCAGGGAGCAGAGGAGGGAAGGCCACCCCTCCCCCCCAGCACCGGTGATCTCCATCTTGGATACCGACAAAGCTCGGAGGAGCGGCTAGCTCCAGCTCAGGCCTTGGAATAAAACTAGTCATTTAGCAGGTCGCAAGAACTTAACGGCGAAGTGACCTCACAGACTCAGTTCCATCCAGGGAAAAGTCACCCAGCTCAGGTGCCAGCCATTGGAGTGGCTCTCCTCACCGGGTAACCAGAGCCAGAGGCTGCCCCTCCCTCTAGCAGCCACCACAATCAATTGAAAAACAGAAACCCTGAGAATGGCTCCAGGCTGGGTGCTGTGAGTTTTTTTTCACAAAATAGCCCCAGGGAAAAGCTACTGTTCGTTGAAAGGCCTCAACTCTACCCAGAACCTAGCCTCATCACTGCATCCCCCTCTTTTGTGATTCTCAAAGCAGATCACCCTCCCAGTAAACTAACCTGGGAGGGGGATCTCAAAATCTTGGGTAAAGCAGAGCATTTTTCTGCCTGTTCCAACAAACTAACTTAAGAAACCAATCAAGCCACAGGACCTCAAGCTGACCAGAGACTCCAACCAGACTCTGGTTACAGACAAAAGGGAGATACAGGAGTCTTCCCAACCCTCCCAAAAAAAAAAAAAATCAAAGAACTTTTTTTCTTCTTCTTCTTCTTCTTTTCTTTTTTTTGTTTTGTTTTTTTTTTCGTGTTTTGTTACCTTATATATATAAAAAATTTTTTTCCTTTTCTAAAACTTTTATTAATCTTTAATTTTTGCCTCTTCTGAAAAAATAATTGTTTTCCAGTAACTTTTTTTTTCTCCTCTTATAATTTTTATTTTAGGAATACGTGAATGTGTGTTTTCCTTTCTTTTCTTGTATTCTTTCTCTTTTTATTTCATTTTTAATTATCTTTTCGTTTTTTTGTCTAGCTCTACTGAACTTCTGATCTTTTCGTCTCACTTTCCTATCCTTTCCACCTTTTCCTCTTTTGTTCTTCTTTATGTGACTTAACTCTTGTCCTGCACATCCTCAGATAAACCCGTAGTTAACTAGTAGACCCTATCCCCCATTGTGTACACACTTAATCCACAAACTTATTACTCAATTCAAAACCTCTGAGACTTAAATTCATTAATAGCAGTACTACCTCTTTATACCTATATAATATTTTAAGCATTTTTTAAAGTTTTTCACATCTCCTCTATGTCCCTCCCTTTCTTTCAACATATTCACATTCCTCTCTAAATAGATGGTCTTTTAATCTCTATAATATTAATTTTTACGTTTCTATTTTTTTCTGGTCTCTTTTCATTCCCCTTTACCTTTCTTCTTTCTATCTCTCTCTCTACTTGCATCATACCCAACCTATTTCCTGCATTGTGATTAGGATATAGTTAACTCTCCCTGTGCCTCCCCACACCAATCTATTCCTATTTTTTACCCACATCTCTCCCCAACACTAATAATTTCTGGTTTTCCAAATTCTTCTCTGCGGTTGGAAGTCCTTTAACATATAGTTGTTTGATGTTGAATAGATGTATCTGTTGAAATAGAGAGTATCTGTAGACTATTGACTGTACAAATGCAAACTTTGGTTGATGGTTGCCTTAAGATAGTGTTCTAGCACAAAACTGATGCTATCTTCATCTCAAATGGGCAGAGTAAGCCGGAAAAAAACAAGAAAAATGGCAAATTCGGGTATCTCAATTCCCAATCTTGATAATCAGGGGTTAGAAGAGATAATGAATAATCCAGAAGAGAGTTCCCAAATAGCTCTACAAACACTGCTGGCAAACATGATAAATGAGAAGTTTGACAACGTACAAAAGACTCTGTATGAGCGTGATAGGGAGAGAGAGAAGGCATCCCAGAAATTTATACAGGAATATCATAAGCGTGAGGAAGCTTCTCAAAAACTGATACAGAATTTGCGTGAACAACTTGAGAATACTCAAAGAGAAAGGGAGGAATGGTGTGAGCAGGCTGAGAACACTCAAAGAGATCTGCAGGAATCCCACGAATGGGAGGAAGCTAATCAAAGAGTAATACAGGAATTGAGAGACCAGGTAGAGAACACACAAAGATCACTAAAGGCATTCATGGAATCCATTAACAAAGAGCTGAAGGAAGTCAGGGAGACCACAAAGGGAATGCTGAATGGAACCCAACAGAATGAATGGGAGCCCAAAGAAACCATAACCAATCAACTAAATGATTTGAGGACAAACACTGAACACCAAATTAAGGAAGTAAAGAAATTCATACAAGACCTAAACAGAGCTTCAACGAAGAACTTGAAGCCATCAAAGCTGACCAATTAGAAGGAAAAGAGATAAAAAACAAAGTAGAGAGTCTTGACAGCAGGTTAGACCATGCAGAAGATCGAATCTCAGGGATTGAAGACAGCCTAGATATTATAGAGAAAGAACATACAACCATCCAAGACAAGTCCAAGAAATATGATAGATCTATCCATCACCTGGAAGACACCATCAGAAGGCCTAATCTAAGGATAATGGGTGTAGAGGAGCACCTAGAAACAGAAGTTAATGGTCTAGGAAATTTGTTTAACAGGATCCTAGCAGAGAACTTCCCAAACATGCAAAAAGATAGGCCTGTCCAGATACAAGAAGCCTTTAGAACCCCAAATAGACCAGACCAGAATAGGACATCCCACCGCCACATTATAATCCACACAGGATCAACTCAGAACAAGGAAAAGATCCTTAAAGCTGTCAAGGAGAAAAGGGTAATCACCTATAAAGGGAAACCAATTAGAATCACCTCAGATTTCTCAGCAGAGACAATCAAAGCAAGAAGAGCCTGGAATGATGTATGCCATGCCCTAAAAACAAACAACTATCAACCAAGAATACTGTACCCAGCTAAACTCTCCTTCATAACTGAAGGCCAAATAAAAACGTTCCATAGCAAAGAAAAATTGAAACAATACATCTCTACCAAACCAGCCCTACAAAAGATTCTTAAAGATGTCCTACACATAGAAAACCAACAAGACTGCAATAAAGGCCAAGAAACTGCACCCAAACTGAGAATCCAAGAACCATAGGAAGAACCCAGTTTTCGCAGCCCCCAAGAAAGTAGATAACATGGCAGGAACTCCCAAATACCTCTCAGTCCTATCTCTTAATGTTAACAGACTGAACTCTCCAATTAAGCGACATAGACTGTCTAGTTGGATTGAAAAACAAGACCCTTCTATCTGCTGCCTGCAGGAGTCACATCTTGCCCGTAAAAACAAACACATTTTCAATGTTAAAGGCTGGAACAAATTTACCAAGCAAACGGACCCCATAAACAGGCGGGAGTCGCAATCCTAATATCAGATAAAATAGACTTCAAATTAAAATTCGTGAAAAGAGATAAAGAAGGTCGCTACATACTAATTAAAGGATCTCTCCTTCAGGAGGATATTACAATTCTAAATATCTATTCACCAAACAATGGAGCACCCAAATTTATCAAAGAAACACTACTTTCCCTCAAATCTCATATAGATCCAGGACCAGATGGTTTTACAGCGGAATTCTACAAGGCCTTCAAAGCAGAGCTCACACCAATAATCCTCCAACTCTTAAATGAAATTGAAAGAGAAAGTTCACTACCGAACACATTCTATGAGCCATCATAACCCTTATCCCAAAACCAGGCAGGGACTCATCAAAGAAAGAGAACTATAGACCCATTTCTTTGATGAACATTGATGCAAAACTTCTCAAAAAAATTTTGGCCAACCGACTTCAACAATTCATCCAAAAAATCATTCACCATGATCAAACAAGATTCATTTCAGGGATGCAAAGCTGGTTTAATATATGCAAATCAATTAATATTATCTATCACATCAACAGGAGCAAGAATAAGAACCACATGGTTATCTCAATAGATTCAGAAAAAGCATTCGACAAGATCCAACACCCCTTTATGATGAAGGTTTTGGAAAAATTAGGAATCCATGGAACATTCCTCAATACAATAAAGGCTGTATATGACAAACCTACAGCCAGCATCATACTTAATGGTGAAAAACTAAAGCCATTTCCTCTTAACTCAGGAACAAGACAAGGATGTCCACTCTCTCCACTTCTCTTCAGTCTAGTATTAGAATGCCTAGCTACAGCAATAAGACAAGATGCAGACATAAAGGGGATCCAAATAGGGAAAGAAGAAATAAAACTCTCCCTCTTTGTAGACGACATGATCTTGTATTTAAGAATCCCATAGACTCCACTCCCAAATTACTCAAGCTGATTCAAAACTTTGGCAAAGTAGCAGGGTATAAAATTAACCACCAAAAATCAATGGCCTTTCTGTATGCCAATAATGAGAACAGTGTGGCTGAAATTAGGAAAGCAACTCCATTCGTAATAGCCCCACAAAAAATAAAATACCTAGGAATTAACTTAACCAAAGTAGTGAAGGACCTCTATGATGAAAACATTAAAATCTTGGAAAAGGAAATCAACACAGAACTTAAAAAATGGCAAAACCTCCCATGCTCCTGGATTGGAAAGATTAACATCATGAAAATGACTGTACTTCCCAAGGCTATCTACAAATTCAACCTGATACCTATCAAAATTCCAACCTCATTCTTAAAGGAAATAGAAGAGGCAATCCAAAAATTCATATGGAACAATAAAAGACCCCAAATAGCAAAAATGCTCCTCAACCGAAAGAACACTGCTGGAGGAATATCAATACCAAATTTCAAACTCTACTACAAAGCCATAGTAATCAAAACAGCTTGGTATTGGCATAAGAACAGACCTCAGGACCAATGGAATAGAATTGAAAACCCAGAAATGAACCTACAGACCTATGGCCATCTAATCTTCGATAAGGGAGCTAAAACAATAGAATGGAACAAAGACACCCTCTTCAGTAAATGGCGCTGGCAAAATTGGTTAACTACATGTAGAAAACTAAAGCTAGATCCTTATATATCACCCTGCACCAGAATCAACACCAAATGGATGAAAGACCTCCAAGTCAAAGCAGACACTCTAAAAACATTACAGGATGGAATAGGAGAAACCCTAGGTATCCTTGTCTCAGGGCGAAATTTTCTGAATAGAGACCCAGAAACACAACAAATCAAAGAAAGGTTGGACAAATGGGATTGCATAAAGTTGCAGAGCTTCTGCATGGCAAAGGACATAGCTAGCAAGATCAATAGAAAGCCCACGGATTGGGAGAAGATCTTTACTAGCCATACAACGGACAAGGGTCTCATATCTAAAATATCCTTGGAACTCAAAAAATCACATCTGCCAACAACAAATCCTCAAAGAAACAACTGCCCAATAAACAAGTGGGCGAAAGACTTAAGGAGAAACTTCTCTGAAGAAGAAAGAAGGATGGCCAATAGGCACATGAAGAAATACTCAACCTCCCTAGCCATAAAAGAAATGCAAATCAAAACAACTTTGAGATACCACCTCACTCCAGTTAGAATGGCAAAAATCAAGAACTCTAACAACAACAGATGCTGGAGGGGATGTGGACAGAAGGGAACCTTACTTCATTGTCGGCGGGAATGTAAACTTGTTCAACCACTTTGGAAAGCAGTATGGAGGTTCCTCAAAAGACTCCACATAGAATTCCCCTATGACCCAGCAATTCCACTTTTGGGCATTTACCCAAATGTTTACAAACAAGACCACACTAAAGCTACCAGCACAACTATGTTTATTGCAGCATTATTTACCATAGCTAAGATCTGGAACCAACCCAGATGCCCCTCAGTAGATGACTGGATCAAGAAAATGTGGTATATATACACAATGGAATTCTATGCCTCCATCAGAAAGAATGACATTGCCCCATTTGTTAGGAAATGGAAAGGCTTGGAAAAAATTATATTAAGTGAAGTAAGCCAGGCCCAAAGAAACGTAGATCCCATGGTTTCCCTTATTTGCAGTATCTAGTATATGTATGAGTGAAGCGGAAATGGTCAGATAATGTGATGTTAGGAAAATGAACCCTTAGATATGTATTTTAATGTTTTCTTCTTTCATGCATGTGTTTCTAATGCATTTATAAGATTATTTCTTTGTTGCTTTGTATGTCCCTCCCCCACAGTATAACCCCTGCTTTCACTATATTTGATGTCAGTATAACTTGTGGAGGAGATAGGGAAAAACAAGTCGTTTAAGGATACAGGTGGACCTGTTGCAACAATGGGAAGTACAAGTTGTCATGTCGAAAACGAGCTTTACAATGTTGGTGCGGGGGGAGGGGGGAAGTATTGGGACTGGGGGGGGAGGCTGGGAAGAGATGTGAAGGAAAAACAAAGGAGGAGGCTGCAATGCTTGGTAAGAAATGTATGCATTATCCTGCCCATGTAATTGTAACCCCTCTGTACAGTATGTTCACAAATAAAATAAAATAAATTTAAAAAAAAGAAAAAATCAAAATAAATGGAGACATATAATTTTTGTGGATTGGAGGATACAATTGAGCCAAATATAAATTGTCTCCTCCCCTATTTGTTGGTCATTCGTGGGTTTTGAAATCTGGTCCTGGGCACTGACCCAATGCTTTTCAGCTCAAATGAGTGCTTTACCCATTGAGAAACTCTGGCACTGCTGGTTTTCTTGTTGTTAATTGGACATAAGAGTCTTACGGACATTCGCAATCCAGCTGGTTTTGAACCACAATCCTCAGATCACAGCCTCCTCTGCAGCTAGGATTACAATCATGAGCCAACATCGTCCAGGTTCTCAGTTTTATTTATGTTTATGACAACTTCTAAAAACACCTGACAAGCACTCTGACTCATTCACAATGGAAAATAAACTGGAATGTATTTTTCTGTCCAATATTAAAGCTGTTAGTATAAAATTGTTATATTTGTAGAGAAAAAATGTACAGCTCAATGGGTCTGTACAGCACCAGATTAGCTCCACATAAATATTATCAAGGAATATTTAATAAGAGGTAAAACCAAACATTTGTAAAATGACATTCTTTTTAATAAGTGGTGAGAGGTTAGACAATATTGGGGAGAATTAAAAAGTAAACATTGACTTAAACATAACTATTTATTCAAATATTAACGTCAAGCAGGATTAAAACATGGCATATAAAACAAAACTAGTGATGCAAATGTAAAACAAAGAAAGATGTCTTGACAATTTTGGAGATGAAACTTTCTTAAATTTGGCATTAAAATTATAGGCAAGGAAAACAATATAGTAGAACTTAATGAAAGTGTAAAATAATTTGGTCTGTGAAAGCTCATATACAAGTAGTGAATAGAAGTTGGAAGCAGGTGGCTCATGTGTCTCATCATAGCTACTTGCTAGCCTGTGATTTAAGTTTTGCTATATGAAGTCAGCCCCCCACAAAATAAAGTCCTTGAGAATATTATTTCTGATTAATCAGCAAAAAGCCAGAAGTGAGGTGTGACTGAAATGTTAAATTTTTATCAAATTGCCAGAAATTTCAGGGACCCTGAGTTCAAGCCCCAGGACCATACATACATGTAGAAAGGTAATAGTAGTAATAATGATAGTGATGATGATGATGATTGTGATGATTATAATGATGATGAGGTGTACCCATAGTCAAGGATAAATTATGTATAAATCTTATACCTGAAGAATGCCTCAAATCTAGATTCTACATAAAACTCTCAAAACCTAATGTTAAAAAGAACATCAATTAGAAACCAGCAAAGTATATCTTGTGAAAAATAAGCACAAGAAAATCATCATCAGTCGCCAAATAAATGCACATTAAAACCAAAATGACATCATAAAACATGTATAAGAATTACTTCACATAATACAATAATGACCATACTAAATGTTATCAAAAAACAGAGAAAATGGATGCTGGCGGAAATGTCAAATGGGAAATCCACTTCTGAAAACATTTGACAAGTTCTTAGCATATGAAATAAGCAAATACCCACTGTATAGCACAGGAATTGATCTTTCCAGGCTTTGCCTCATAGAAATAAAATATAACATTCACCCAAACGCCAAAACACAGAGGATTATAGCAGCATTATTTCCTCTAGTCAAAGAAAAGCAAATCAATTCAGGCTTTCTTCAAGTGAATGGGAAACGAATTGTGCTATATTCTCTAATAACAGAACTAAAAGGCAACTCGAGTTAATGCAATAAAAAATTAAGGCATGCAATAACTGGGAATAATCTACCATAGATTTGATGGCAATCATGTTTATTTATTGCATGATCTAAATGTTGGAGATAAAAATATGTTGGTTGCCAGGATAAAAGAGGTTTCAGATGGAAAAAAGACAAGTGGTGGATTTAATTATAAAAGGCAAACATGAGACAATTATTTTTGGTAAAGAAACGTATCTGTAAATACTGGATATTAATATAGATTTGATAAAATTATATTGGACTTAATATGTGCACAAAATAATTAAATTAATTGGTATGCATAAGATACTTGAGACATACTAATGTCCTATTTGTGATGTCATAATAGAAATATTTAAATAAATTGGAAAAAGTATTCAAGGGATTTATCTATGTTCTTATAAGATCATAAAGATCCATACTAACCTCTATAGAATTTAATATCTAGAAAACAGAAGTCAATATTGAATGTTTACATTGAAAATAATGTGGGTCCAAGCTTGAGATGAAATATACCTTGCTAATTAGAAGGCGGAGATTTAGGAGACTGATATGCGGGCCAGTTCTGAAAAACACAAATTAGTGAGGAACTACAAAAACAAAGAAAGCTAGATATAATGAAATTTCCTGCTATCTCACGTTTGTGGAAGCCATAGGTAAGTGGTAATTACTCAAGGGTGGCTTGGCCTGAAAAATAATCTAAAGTGGTTAGAGCCTTAGCAACAAAAATAAGTCTGTAGCATGCTTCCCTTTTATAATTAAACCTACTACTTCTATTTGTCCCAACTTGTTAAAACAGGAGTGGTTATAAACAAAAGCACTGGTCTGAAGCCTCAATATAAGGACCTCAGTCTATGTGGGCCAAACAGTCTCTAACATGAGGTTTTATTTAAATTACCAAGCATTATTTTAGATTTTGCATAGTGGGATGGTGCATAGTCACAAGCAAGGTCTGCTAAATCAGGTAATCCAATCTACTCTTTCACAGGTTACCCAATAGCCAGGTTTCAATAAAAATGACTACAATGAGATTGTACAAATGAGACTGCCACTTTTCCCTTTCATGAATCAAAATTCTGTCAAATGATTTCTGTCTTCCAGATGTTTACATATTTCTCATGATCTTTTCTACTATTTTGTCTTCATTATTGATGTTGATATTACTTTTTGTTGTTGTCTTGTGTGTATATGCCATTTTTAAGGCTGGAACTCAATGTTTTATGGTCTTCTTTGAATTTTTTGCTCATAGCTTTTTGTTTGCTCTATTTTTTTGCTCTAATTTTTTGCTCTATTCCTTGAGCCGCATTCTCACCTTCTGCTTCTTGCTGGATAATTGGAGATAAGTTTTCTCACATTTTTGTCTGTTTGGACTGACATTGAACTAAAGTATTCAGGTCTTAGACTCCTGAGTTTCTAGGATTCTACACATGAATGGCTAACGCCAATCTTTGCTTTACTGTTATTTTAATTATGTGATAGAGGAAAGTGGAAGTATATTTGTGGTAAGGGTGCAATTTTCAAATACAAGTTTGAATCAACTTGATATAATGTAATTGCTATCAATTTTAACAGTTAAATCAATGAATATTACACATTTCCAAAGAAATATAATTGAAAACAAAACGCAGAATGGTTTACTTAAAACAAGAAACAGAACAATGAATTTCTTTCACTTTACAATTAATGTTTTATGTAACTTTAATTAGCAGACTTCCATGACTAAATGTTAATATATTAATTTTATACTACAAGAAGAAAAGTGATCATAGTTAAGAATAGATATTTCATCACAATGAGAAGATAAGTTTTTGAGCATTCTCACTAAAAAGAAATGTTACATGCAGAAATTAATGGATATAGTTGCTCATGCTTGTAACCCTAGCTACTAAGGACGTTGAGAACTGAGAATCATGGCTCAAGGCCAGCCTACGCAGGAAAGTCTGTGAGTATATTAACTCCAATGAGACAAAAGAAAACTGGAGTGGCTCAAGAGGTAGAGCAGTAATCTTGAGCTGAAGAACTGAGGGACAGTGTCCAGGTCCAGATTTCAAGCCTCCAAACTGACAATTAAAAATAAACCATTAAAAATAAACAGTACTTTGAAATAAATCTTAAAATATATATTCTAAAAATTTTTAAATCCTCACTAGATATACTAGTTTATATAAATAAATAGAAGTGTTTTCTGGTTTTAGTTGTTATTGAATGAATTGTGTAAATCACACATTCCTTATTCAAATCATATTTGTAGGTATATACACTTAAATGCCATAAGTATAACTAACAGATATGTGATAGGCAGTGCTGTTTTAGGAATCTCCCTTGGCATTCTAACATTAACACTTCTCCCCTGAAATCGATATGCCCTCCAATCTTGTCAGAAGTTTCAACTCATTGGAGCAGAAAAGTATAAGCCATAATCATTGTTTGGAAAAACTGTAACATGTTACACGTATTTCACTTAGTTTAAGAACCAAAACATTTAAGTCATCTGAAATATGCCAGTAATAACGAAATGTCTTCTGAGCTTTTTAGTCTCTTAAGAGATGAAAATCTTTAAATATACATCTAATTTTTTCTGCCTAACATCCTATATCTTAAGAAGATCTTTGGCATAAAGGATAAATACAGATTCTCTTGTGAAATGAAAGAAAGAGATGAGAAAATACATACTTACAGTGATTGTGTAAATAAACTAAGAAATTCGTTCAACCTTCTGAGGGCTCTTAGCTCATTGGACCAGAACAATGCTGGAATCTAAGATTATATTAAAATTTTAGACTTGAGCCTATCTTTAAGACTGCTTAATACTATTGATTTTCAGTCAGTATTCTTTTTGTTGTTGGTCATGGTGGTTGTGGGGGTTGTGGGCCTTGAACTCTGGGCCTGGGTGCTGTCCCTCAGCTCTTCAACTCAAGGCTAGAGTTCTACCACTTGATCCATAGGGCCACTTCAGGTTTTCTGGTGGTTTATTGGAGATAAGAGTCTCATGGACTTTTCATGCACAGGCTGGCTTTGAAACATGATACTCAGATCTCAGCCCCCTGAGTAGCTAGGATTACAGGGGTGAGCCACTGGCAACTCAATTGGCTTCTCTGTACAACATCAACCATAAAATAAAATGAAGTAAAATCAATACAGGACGTGTTTGGCAAATAAAGTAAAATGATAACTTACAGACAAATGAAAATAATAATATACATATATGTCTATATACATGTATATACACATCTGTATATCCTTATATAGGTATTAGTATATATACACATATAAGTATGAATATATGCATATGTACATATAGTGTGTATACATATAAATTTATTTAAAGAGACTTGAATCAGAAATATATTAATAGCATATTAATGCCAATGAAAAACTTTAACCATCCTGAATAAGTTATAAAAAATCCAAATACATATCTCTGTAGTAACATAATAACAACCAAGTAACATATGGAAAGATCATAACATACATAGAAATTGCATACATATAGAGATTAGTGGAAATAGAAACAATAAGATAGCCCTGCACAACCATTATGTAGAAATTGGAAACCTTATACATTGGTGTTTGACATTTAAAATGATATAGTCAGTTTGTTGAACATACTGGCAATCTTTAAGATATTATATATAGAGTTGCCTCTGTGATCCAGCATTTTGAATCATAATGTTATATACAAAATAGATTTCAACATATGTCCAATGAGACACATGCACAAGAATATACAGAGCAAAACCTTTTACATTAACATGTAATAAAGAATTTAAATGCCCATTGAGGATGTTATTCTATTATACATATGCTCTATCCATGAGAAAAGTTTACATGGACTTACTGTAAAAAACAGTAATATTACATGGGGAAAATGGATAAAATAGACTACATTTTCTAATTATATGAGCTTTTTAAAATTGGCACATCTGTAGAGGAAGAATATGAAATAATAGTTGCTCAAGAGAGGTATGTTGGAATGTTGACAGGAAGTGACTAATAATAAATATGGGAATATTTTGAGAGGGTAGTAGGGATAAAATGTTCTAGAACTGAAGGTAATATTCTCACTCCAACTCTTTAACATTCTAAGAATCATTTTACTTTATCGAAAAATTACAAATTGCATTTGCATTAACTTTAGGAAAATTTTTAGAATAGTAGTGGGCGAATCTAAGTGATAATATAGAATTTAAAATCACAGAATTCTATAATGCATAACTTTAGTATGTTGATGATTAAGACTATCAAGAAAATATGATCCGTGGTATATTCTCTGAGTGACTATACATGCTATTGTGAGTCAGTGAATATTCTACAAAATTATGTAAATTGAGGGATGAGATAGGATTGTGAAGGATGAGGGATAATGATTATCAAGAGGCATTGTATAGGGCTGGGAATGTGGCTTAGTGGTAGACTGCTTGCCTTGCATGTGTGAAGCCCTGGGTTTGATTCCTCAATACTACATAAACAAAAAATCTGGAATTGGCACTATGACACAAGTCATAGAAGACTAGCATGAGGAAAAGAAACTCAAGGACATTGCCAAGGCCCCTGATTTCAAGCCCCAGGACGAGTAAAAAAAAAAAGGTGCATTGTATTAAATCGGCACTAGTGGCTCACACCTGTAATCCTATATAATCAAGAGGCTGAGGATTGAGGTTTGAAGCCAGTCCAGGCAAGAAAGTCTGTGAGATTCATATTTCCAATTAAATCTCAGAAAAATCTGAAAGTGCTGCTGTGCCTCAAGTGATAGAATTCTAGCATTCATCCAAAGGCACTCAGGAACAGCATTCAGACCCAGAGTTCAAACCTCAGGAGAGAAAAAAGAAAAAAAAAAAAAACCTCACTAAACACTATTCATTAGCTGCTTTGTCAAACAGCAACTCCCATACAACTACTTAAAGTTAATTAAAAATATGATAAAATGTAAGTCATTTTGTGAACCAGACATAAATAGAATACATGGGACGAAGTAAATTTTAATACATGCAGTTTAGGTTGTAATTTGTTCTACAGTCTTCTTACATCATTTATGAAATTGACAATGCAGTCAATTATAGGTCAATTTCCTTAAGGAACAGATTTTATTCTGCTGTCTTCTCATAGGAAAACATAGAGGTGATTTTTTTGCCTCTTATTGAAGTATATCTGATATTTTAAACTAGATTTGTCTTAATATAATATTAATTTAATCAATCATTTCATTAGGGCGATATTGGTCAGATTTTTTCCAGTAAATCTTATCCCTTATAATAAATGTGAGCATGCTGTGTCAGTCTCCTATTAATATGACAAAATACTTTATAAAATTAACTTAAAAGGGGGAGAGATTAATCTTGTCTTCTGATTTTACACATTTCAGTTTATATTTCTTATCCTCATTGCTTTGGGTTGGTGGTGGCACAGTACCCCATGTCAGGAACATGTGATGGAGTATGTGTATTCATGGAAGCCAAGAAGTAAAGAAAAGTAGGAATAAGAGTGGGGAAAGAGAGAAACACGAGGAGGGGAAGAGGGAGAGGGAGAAGGAAAAGCAAAAGGAGAAGGAGACAGAGAAGTAAAAGAAGGAAGAAGAGGAAAGGACTTTGATCTTAACATTCTCTTTGATCATAAGTTCTCAATGACCAAATCTCTACAACTATGCCCACGTGAGAGGGTTCACCTTTTTATAGCAACATAGTGAAAGCTAATTATTAATCCCAACACTTTATGATTTCAGTTTTAATTTCTAGAGTTATGGGTAGATATTTCTATAAAATATGATAACTTCTGTTCCTAATTATTTACTTGAATTAATCAGAGAAGCTTTTTGAAATCGAGGAGGTTGGATTATACCATTACTGAAGAGATGAATGAAATATTTTGAGTGCAAATACATTTTATTTAACAGATAAGAAAGCTTCAAGAGATTTCATTTTTTGACCTTCAAAAATGACTATTTCATCTAACTCATAAAAACTTGAATTTTTCATAATTTTATGACATTTCCATTCAAGTTTTTGTCATCTATTGTGAGGTTCTTTCTTTCTAGTGGAAGAAAAAATAAATACTATCATGATCATTTATTTTTTAATTATTCTATAGAGTAGGTATATTATGAATTTCCTACCATTCAAAAACAAGTTATATTCAATTCTAGGAATAGTTGCATGAGCCATGGAATATCTTGTTTATATCATATTGAGATTGATTCAATTTCTAAAAATCACAGTTGACATAGTACATGAAATTCAGTTTTTCCCTGAAATGTCTTAGTAATCAAACTTCAGAAATACATGACTAGTAACTAAAATATTTATATACACAAAAAACGTATGAATCTATATATTATGTCAAAAACGCTTAGGTTTAAAAGAAGAAAAAATCATGTGACTACAGTAGATAATATTTAATTTACTGAAAAATTGCTTCATTCACCCTGACAGAGCCTATTGCTTTTAGCTTAAGTGAGAAATTTGATTAAGGATCCCTTTGTCACTTTGAATAATAGAGTATTTCGATTTGTGCAAAGATTCTGACATTTAAACCTTTGAGTGTATTTTTTTTATAAAAATGAAAACTATTTTTCACAGTGCATGTTCAGCTTTAATAACTAAATAAATATCTAAATGTTAATTTGTTAAATTGAGCCTCTAAAATTAAAATGATAAGAAATATATTTTATTCTTAGGTATATCTGTGCTTAATATGGGTTTCTCTAGCTTGTAATCCTCGCTACTCAGGGACTTGGGGTTCAAAGCCAGCCTTGGCAACAAAGAAATCATCTTATAAATATGTTAGAAACAATTGCAAGAAAGAAAAAAAAAACATGTAAATACTTATCGTGAGGTTCATTTCACCTAACATCAACTTATCTGACCTATTCTGCTTGTCACAGACGTTTCCCTCCCCCACGGTATAACCCCTGCTTGCATTGTATTTGATGTTGGTATGATTTGTGGAGAGCAAGGGAAAAATCATATGGTTTAAATAAGGATACAGGTGGACCCATTGCAACAATGAGATTTACAAGTCATTATGTAGAAAAACGAACTTTACAACTTTGACAGGGGGTGGATGGGGCAGGAAGGGGGGAGATGAGAAAGGTTGAGAAGTAGAAAAAAAGGATGAGACAACAATGCTTGATAAGAAATATACTCATTACCATGCCCATGTAATTGTAACCCCTATTTTCACAATAAAAAAAATTTAAAAAGTTTTAAAAAGCCAGCCTTGGAAAGAAAGTTCATGAGTCGCATGTCAATTAATCACACACACATCAACACACACATACACACACACACACACACACACACACACATACATACACACACACACACACACACACACATACACACACAAAGCCAGAAGTGGAGTTGTTGCTCAAACGTTAAACCAATATCCTTGAGAATTCAAATCACAAAAACAACACACACACAATATTATGCCTAAATTCTTATTTTACTTTGAGGAAATAAACAATATCATGGAAAGTGATATTTGTTACATATCCTGCAACTTTTGTGAAGTTGTTTTTAGTACAATTTCTCTTAAGATATAACATAGGTTATTAAAATTAATATTATTCTAGACTATTCATAATTACTCATAACACCTTGAAGTAAAACAGTTGGTGTTTTTTCTATAGCAGTAAGATATGTTCTGAGTAAAAGAAGAAAGGAAGAATGGAAGAAAAAGAAAGATTGAAAGAATGAAAGAAAGAAAGAAAGAAAGAAAGAAAGAAAGAAAGAAAGAAAGAAAGAAAGAAAGAAAGAAAGAAAGAAAGAAAGAAAGAAAGAAAGAAAGAAAGAAAGAAAGAAAGAAAGGAAGGAAGGAAGGAAGGAAGGAAGGAAGCAAGGAAGGAAGGAAGAAAGGAAGGAAGGAAGGAAGAAAGGAAAGAAGAAAGGAAGGAAGGAAGGAAGGAAGGAAGGAAGGAAGGAAGGAAGGAAGAAAGAAAGGACAGAAAGAAAGAAAGAGAGAAATGAAGAGAGAGAAAGAGAGAGAAAGAAAGAAAAAGAGAGAGAGGGGTAAGGAAGGAGGCAATGAGGGAGGAGGGAAAGAAGGAAGGAAGGAAAAAAGGAAGGAATGAAGGAACGAAGGAACAAAGGAAGGGGCGGAGGAAGGAAGGGACAAAAACGATTCAATTTATAAAATCAGGTATTTAGCCCAACATAAACTTCATGTAATTAACACTTTAGTCAATGCAATTTTGCAATTTTCATTTGCATGTTCCCCATGCATGAATGAAACCAACAAATGAAGGATCAGAAATAACCAGGTGTATCTGTTTGCATCTATAGTAAATATGTATGCAAATTTTTTCTCAGTTTCTACACATAATCAAATAATTATTTGTAAACAATTCATACTTAGTTATAAGTATTTTAAAAATTGAGGTATCCAAAGGATGCCAATATATTATATAACGCGAATACTAGTATGTACAATTCTATTAATATTACAGTCTTCATATTTTATTAATTGTAACAATTTTATTTTGTATTTTATGAGAGATATTAGCATACTCTGATTTTGGTGTCTGTGAGAGTTCTAATAGCAGACCTTAATTAAAATCAAAGGAGATCTGTATTTGTTGGCTAAACGAATATTTTTGAAAGCAATTAACACACCAGAGATTGTTCAAATACATCAGAAGGGCTTTAGGCTGTACCACGTTTACATGTTTACCTATGATGTGATTCAAGAGCCACTAAACAATCATACTTCACTTTGCCATCACTATAATTATCCCCATTGTAAGAATAATCATTCACATAATTCACATGATATAAGCTTGTCCTTAAGTTATTATTTTCTATGAAATAATATCCAAATGATATACCACACTGAGTTAAAGAAAAAGTTGCAAAGCGTATTGGATGATGTAACTCCTTCCAGGTAAACATGTTGAAATTCTATTCCTCTGCCTGGTCACATTAGAATGAACGTTTCAGAGATTACCCTGCAGTAATGATCCTGATAAAAGAAGCCCAGTATAACTACTCTGCGATGTGAACGTCCAGAAAATAGATTATAATGAACCAGAAAATGGACCCCCATTAGACAAAGAATTGCTTTGAATTACCACTTTTATAATCAATGTTTAAGCTTCTAGAGTATGGATAATATACTCCTGATGTTTTTAAGCCACTTACTTTGAAATATTCTAACAGCCCAGGGGCTGACAAAAAGCAAAGTAGTTTTGATTTAAATTTCACAAATTCAGATAAAAAAGATTAATAAAGTTTTATTATTTGAATTTTATTCTCCATATCTCCAGGTTTAAAATATTTTAAGGGCTGGGAAGGTTGCTCAGTAGTAGAGCACTTGCCTTGCATGTATGAGGTCCTCAGCACCATATAAGCAAAAAAAAATTCGAAGAGATGCTGTGTCTCAAGTGGTAGAGCACTAGCCTTGAGCTGAAGAGATGAGGGATAGCGCCCAGGCCCGGAGTTCAGGCCCCACAACTGGCAACACCCCCCAAAATTTTTAAATGGGAATCTAATTGAGGTTCAACTCTATATTCAACTATCATAATTAATTTTTTGAATATTTTTATTATCTTTATCTGTAAAAATAGTTGGTATTCACTGAAACAGTGTATGGATACATCTTGATCAATGTCACCCCATTCAACATTTTCATCCACCCATCCCAATCAACCCTGATTCTTATGTATCTCAATATTACGTTCTGGAATTACTTTAACAAAGCAGTTTAATTAATTTAACAAAGCAGTTTATGTGTATGAAGCACCTGGAATTGTGTTACCACATCAATATCTTCACCCCCCATTTCACACTACGCCTTGCTTTGCATATTTCAATTCTGGGAAGTATACAATGGATTCTTGCCTGTATTACATCCTTTTCCCCTTCAATTTCCTACTCATCTCATATTGCCCCCCCATTGTCCTCTCTTGCAGTACACATTTACTGGTATTTATTTTGTTGGGCTTTGACTTAGTCTTTTAAGAGAATTATAGTATTTTTAGTCTCCATGGACTCTGCCACTTCAGATAATTCATTTGTACCTTCTTGAATACCATCCAGTGTATTTACTTTTACATTTTTAGGCACCTTCTATCTAACACAAATGAGGAAAATCATGCAAGCTAAGTTTCTCTGAGTCTGCTTTATTTTATTTAATATTATTCCCAAGTGTTTCATTTTCCTAAAGAATGGTGCAATATTATTCTTTCTGAGGATGAGAAGAATTCCATTATGTATGTATGTATATATATATATATGTATATATATGTTGTATATATGTATATATGTATGTTTATATACATATATGCATACATATACTTGTAAATTGGGATCAATAAGATTATATATATATATATATAATTTATATATACATATATAATTCTCGACCTCTTTTTACAATGAGAGGTATCTGGGCTGATTCCATATGTTGGCTACAGAAAATAATGCAATAATGAACATGATTGTGCTGGTAGCTTCAGTGTGGCCTTGTTTCTGCTCTATTGGATAAATGGCCATAAGGGGAGTTGCTGGATCATAGGTAGGTAGCTCTCTATTCACTTGTGAGAGCAATTTCCATAGTGTTTTCCAAAGTGGTTGAACAAGATTACATTCCCATCAACAGTGTAATAGAGTTTCCTTTGGGCCACATCCATATCAGTATCCGTGATTGTTCAGTTTTTCATAATGACATTGTAACAGGGGTGAGATGAATCTCAGTGTTGGTTAAATTTGCATTTCTTTTATGGAGAGAGATGTATCTATTTGTCATTCTTGCTTCTTCTTCTAAGAAGTTATCTTTCAATCTTTATCCCATATATTGATTGGGTTCTTGTTTATTTGAGAGTCTATTTTTATTGGGTTTAACTTTTTGATATCTAAATATGTGTTAGCTATGAATACCCTTGTCTGATGCTTAGTTAGTAAAATTCTTCTTCCATTCCATTTTCTTACTATATATCCTGCTAACTTTCTCCTTTGCCTGAAGAAAGGCTTCAGTATGATGCAATTCTATTGATCCAGAAAGAATGATATTACACTATTCATAAGGAAAAGGAAAGACTTTGAACAAACTTATATTAAGTGAAGAAAGACTAAAAGAAATATATGCTGCCTGATTTCCCTCATGTGTTGCATTAGAATGTGCCTTTATTTCTACAAGTAAAGACATGTGGATGGTAAAAGAGAAAACATTAAAATTGGACATGATAAATTATATGGGATTCTAAACTTTTATACAGTGAGATCAAAGGAGGATGCCCTGTGGAGAGGATCACAAAGGCTCAATAGCTATATAAATATTATCATATAAAATAATGTTCATTAAAATGGTCTCCAAGAAATGATAGTTTTTTATTATTTTGCTTTTCCTTCTGTGGTCTCATTTTTTTTTTTTAATTTGTGCACCTTTTTTTTATGTGTAAGTTTAGAAATGGCAAGAGAGCACAGAAAAGGTGGGACAAAGGGTTAACAAATGCAGCAGTGCTACTCAATAGACACTACATTGTAAATGAACTATACAACTTATGGGAGAGGGAGCTTGAAAGGGAAAAACTGGGAGAACATGAGGGAAGAGGTGACACTGTTCAAAAAGAAATGTGGTCATTATCTGACTTAAGTAATTGTAACCTTTCTGTACATCATCTTTACAAATTAAAAATGGACCTCATAAACAGGCCAGAGTAGCTGTAGTAATATTAGATAAAATAGGCTTTACATTTAAAGTGGTATGAAAGTAAAAAGAAACAAAGAAGGACATTAAATATTGATAAAGAAAACTCTCCATCAGAGGGATATAACAATTCTAAATATCAATGTCCTGAATCCTAGAGCTCCCAAATTCATTAGACAAATACTACTTACCCTAAAACCACGCATATCCAGCTATATTGTTAGTTGATTGAACACAACATTGTTACCTCTGGACAGGCCATACAGGTAAAAAATTAGCAAAGAAACTTCAGGGTTAAATAACTGCATTGACAAGCTATACCTAACAGATATCTACAGAATATTTGACCTAGCAGTGTCTTAATATATATTCCTCTCAGCAGCCCATGGAATGTTCTCCAAAATAGATCATATTTTATATCACAAGAAAAATCTGTGAAAGGGCTGGGAAGATTGCTCAGTGGTAGACTGCTTGCCTTGCATGCCTGAGGCCCTGCGTTCAATTCCTCTCCACCATATAAGCAAAAAGGAAAAAGCCGGAAGTGGCACTGTGGCTCAAGTGGTAGAGCGCTAGCCTGGAGTTGAAGAGCTGAGGGACAGTGCCCTGTTCCAGAGTTCAGGCCCCATGACTGGACCCCCCCCCAAAAAAAAATCTGTCAGAATTCAAAAATAAAAATGAAATAAGTCTTTGTATCCTGGCAGATCACAATGGGGCCACATTAGATCTCGACATCAAAAGGCATCACAAAAAATTCTGAAACTCACAGACTGAATAACACATTGCTAAGTAATCAGTGAGTCACTGAAGACATACGTAGGGAAGTAACAACTTTTATGGAATTCAATATAAGTGAACACACAAAATACTACCACCTCTGGGACACAACAGCACAGCTGATACTCAGGAAAACATATAGCTTTGAGTATGTACATCAGAAAATTAGAACAATCTTGAATCAGCACTAATGATGCACCACGAGGTTCTTAAAAAACAGAACAAGCCAAACCAAAAAACAGTAGACAGAAATAATACATATTAGATTGAAGAAATAAATGAATCAGAGTCTTAAAAAACCATACAATCATAATTGACTTTTATCTACTATTAGCTCACAAATTCACTCAATGAATGTCAACGTAGCTATTTTCAGAGATAATCTCAACCAGCTCAAACCAGAGAACAAAACAAACTCCTAGGATTCTAAGAAACAACATTTTGTTTGCCTTTTTAAAATAAATTTACTCTGTTGTTCTTATTAAGGCGATTTATAGATGGATTACAATTACAAGAGTTAGGTAATGAGTACATTTCCTTTTGTGAAATGTCTTCAGTTCCCTCAATTGTTCCCAGTCCAACTCTCCTGTCTCCACCCATGTGTTAAATAGTTCACTTTCATCAATGTTCAATGAACTCCACTGCTGCAATTTTTCACAATTTTCCCAAAAGCTCTGTGCCCCCCCCCCTCACATTCCTGAAGATGTACAATGAATATACCAAGCATAAAGTAAAGAAGAAATAATCATCACAAACTATAAACAACAACAATCACAAAACAAAAAAGGACTTTTCTGTTTCCATATATCATAGTTTGTTTCAGTATTTATATCTTGTTATATAAATATAAATGTTTTTTATTATGAAGTTAATTCAGGGATTAAGGTATGATAACATAATCTTGCTTTCTATTTAATAATGATTTTTATTTTAATATTAAATTTGTAAGTAACACAATTATAGTCCTAGTGAAATTTGAAGGTTCAGATTTAAAGTTAAATTTTCAAAATGTCTAAGTTCCATTTTGGCAAACAAAATGAAAGATAGGCATGTTTTATCCTCAAGAATGTTATTATTTCATGGGTAAAAAAGTAAAATAAATATAATATTAATTCAGTGGAAATAAGGAATCAAATACTTATTCAATGAATCAATTCTATAGATTATGAGATCTGTTGATAAAATTAATAAAACTTCTTTAAGTAGATTACTTAAGATATGAAGCAAATGATAAATTTCTTTTTAAGTGAAGTTGATATAAAAATCAATATCCAATGATTCCAGAGTTCTGTATGTTGATACATGTCAATTAACACATATGCTTGGCTCATCTCAAAGTTATTTGAAGATAAATGAAAGCAGGACGAGAATAAAAAAAATCATGCAAAGGTTTAGCTGCATTTTGTGATTAAATATGTCTCCTTTATATCTCTTTATTGCATTTGAAAAATCTGGAAAATTTAAGTCACATCAACAACAATGAGAAATGAAGATCCCCTAGCTCCTTAAAAGACCAACAATAAGAAAAACAGGAAACAATAAAAAAAATTGAAGTTGATTGTGCTGCTTTGCAATTGTGGATTATGTGCCTATCCCATGAATCTGGGCTCAAATCACAAGGGCTACTGGAAGAAAATTTCAAAATCTAGAGAGGCCAATACCGCTCTGCAGTTGTTTTTAGGTTTCACTACAGTTGCAGCTGGACACCAAGTGTACAAAGAAAATAATTCTACTGCTTTTGAGGCAAGAATGTGATGAAAAGCATACTTACATATTCTTATATGAAATAAGAAGACCACACTTTAAAAGATGACCAAATGATGAGCCCTTTGCATAACAGTGCCATTTTTAAGGCACTCTAGATAATTCAAGTCCTTCATCCCCCCCCAAACATTAATGCCGTTCACAAAGCATTGCTGAGGGCAATTTCCAGTTCTATTTGATATTTCAAATGGCTTAGGAATAACATAAATAATAATGCAAGTTGTTAAGAAAATTTAATTTTGAATAAGCAAACAAATCAGATTCAACTCCATAGCATAACTTTTAGGAAGTATGAATTAAGGAATTAGGAATATCCTTTGTAATTTAATATTAGAAATTAGGGCAAAATGCCAGAAACAGAATCTGAAAGAAGAAAAAAGAAGTCTGTGATAAGATATATTAAAGCTTACCTAGGGACAAGTAATTTTACCTACATTTGGTATTATATGATAGCATATGTTGTTCTGCTAATCAGAAAGACTCAAAAAGATTTTTAAATATGATATGAAAATGCATCATCATGAATGAATGAAATCAGGGAGAAGATGGCTGAAGAGCTTATTGGTTCTGTTAAATATTCTCATTATTTTGAATGATCTGGTGTTTGTTTATGTGTGGAATTATGAATATATTTTATGTCTAGGCAGGAAAGTTTGATTATTAGATCATGGTCTGATACCCAATGTCAGGAACCTAACCTGAGTCAGAGTGGTGATTGTGTGTGTGTGTGTGTGTGTGTGTGTGTGTGTGTGTGCCTGCAAATCTGTATTTAGAAGGAAGTATCTTACTTCCCTCAGGGTATTTACTTAATTGTATTTGTTATACTAAATTAATGACAGCAAATAAAGGTAATTAACATTTTCAGACATATATTTATGTTCCTATGATTGCATGAACAAACTAAAAAGTAATGTTTGGGGTATGAGTTTTGTGGAAGGTCAGCTGAAAGTATAAACATTTGGAATCTTGAGAAAGATCTCAATGGCAATAATTTCAGTGTCGATCAATTTTAGACAACACTTGCAAGGATATGTAATCCTATATTAAAATGCAACATGTACTGATTTGCAAAACTACACTATTCTAGAAATTTTTAGGAAAACATGTTAAATTACAGAAACATAAACGTAATGTGATTATTTATTCCATACAGTTTTACATTTTAGTTTCGTCAAGTAAAAATACCATTTATTTTTCTGTATAGGAAGGAAAACCCTAAATATTACAATTTATGCCATATTTTACATTGGGAAGCTTTGTCTATATCACTAAGTTTATTTCTATTGTTTCTGCTTTCCTGTTCATAATTCTGCTTCTCATGGTATTCTCCTAAGGACCTTTATTTTCTCCCAGTTTGGGGCTTGAACATACCTCATGCTCTCAGTTTGTTTGCTAACAGTAGTCAGTCTATCATTTGAACCATCCCTCCAGCATAGAAATTTTTATAGTTAATTGGAGATAGAACCTCATGAACTTCCTACCAGCCTGAAAACCATTATCCCCCAAGTCTCATCCTTCTTAATCACTAGGTTATAAAGACGAATCATGAACCCCAAGATTCAATGACTTTTCAGATTTTATAGATTCCCCATATTTGCTAGTAATTTTAATAATAAACTACCACAGATTGTTTGGCATTAACACTGTAAATACATTGCCTCTGAGTTGGTGGATCTATAACTCCAATATCAGATTTGGCTTCTGAGTCTTCTTTCCTTGGCAAATTCAAGGCCTTCTGTGTGGGACACATGGGCAGCAAAGATGGTGCTGAGAAGAAGTTGAGTAGGCAGAGTCCGAGTTGTTTATGTTAAAGTCTGACTGGATACCACAATCAGGCGAAGTGACATCAGTGTATAAAAAGCTCGTGGACAGCAGGGAAAGTATAGAAAGCTTAAGTGCATGATAGGGTGACCTCTACATTGATTGGTTGGTTCCTTTTCCTCCCCTTCCATGCCACATGTTTTTTTGCTTTAAAAAGTGCTTGCTGTGTGGTAATAAATGAGTTCCTGCTTGACTTGACTCCCTGCTGCATCTGTCTCTGAAGCTAAGAGAAGCTGGGGAACAGGCAAGTGGCACATGTAGCTTTCCTAGCAGTCCGTCCGTCTTCCATGGGATGATTGAAAACCCAACATCTGGTGCTTAACATTGAGCATGAAAGGAAAATATACCGCTCGAAGCTGAGCAGTCTCTCAGGGTAAGTGAAACCATTAAGTATGGGTAATTCTCTCTCACAAAAAGAGGACTTGGGAAGTGAAGAAGAAAAGGAATGGTCAAATTTGACTGAGAATGCACTTATCAGACATAAGCACACTCAGTGGAAGACAACACGAGTGTGAAGGTTACTTCCCTCCCCCGACTCGGGTGCCCCTGACAGTCCTAGGCCCCCACCTTATGCCTCCAAAATTGGGGAAGGCACAACACCCTACAGAGGGACTTGTGAGATGGATCCCAATGACCGAAATTCCACAGAGGGGCCAAGGGCCAGGGAAGTAACCTATGTGGAGGCCTACCTTGTAAAGGAAGGGCCACAGGGGAGCCTGGACCCTGGGCCACAGGATTTGCTTCACAAAGAGTATCCGGTCAATCTTGCACCAAGAGCTAACAGACCCTTGGAATTGTATCCATGGGAAGCTAAGGATCTTAAAGACCTCCAGAAGGTGGTGGTGGAGGATGACCTGAACTCTCCTTGGGCCCAGACCTTATGACAGGACATTGCTTATCACACATGTGTCCCTAAGGACTGGATGGATGTGGCCAAAGCTGTCCTCACCAGTTCTCAGTTTATCAAGTGGTGTGCCTTCTTTAAGGCAGAAAATAACCAGCAGGCTCAACCTGCAATACCTATTATTTATGCCATATTAACAGGAGCAGGGGAAGGTACTCCACTGGCATCCAAAAGGCTGCAATACCTGGCACATACTGTGACCAAGTGAGGCAGGCAGGACTTGCCACATGGTACAAACTGGAGGAAGGGCCCACTGAATCCCACATAGCAGGAGAGACAAAAACATAGTGAACCTCTACCTCATTTTATAGACCCCGTCCAACAGAGTGTTCAACAAGGCTGACAGCAGGGAACCACCGGGATCAATTTGTAAAGCTAATGGTTTGGGAAGGGATGAATGCAGACCACTGCTTGGCCTGCGCTGGATTGAGAGAGAATTCCCTGAGCAGATGGGTGGTGGCCTCTCAAGATGTGGGAATGCAACAGTACCATCCCAATCACTAGCTTTAGTTTTATAGGCTCAGAAACCTGTAATGACTGAGGCTATCACCCAGGCACTGGCAACCAAGAGCCAAGGAACTCCAAGACCATTGGGGAGAGGGACTTGTTTTAAATGTGGGCAAGAGGGGCACTTTAAGAGGGACTGTTCACAACAATCCCCCGCCAACCAGCAGAGGGAGTCCAAACTGCCCCCTACACCCTGGGGGGTGCAGGAAGGGGTACCATGGGGAAAAGCATCGTCAATTCAAATTTGATTTAGATGGGAAGCCTTTAAACTAGAGGAGGGGCATCCTCCAACCCTTTTAATTCATGGAGGCACCCCCTCTCCTGTAAGGTCCAGGCAGCCTCATGGTAAGACAACCCAGGCCCATTGGACTGTCCCCCTGGTGAAAAGACTCAGCCCTAAAATGAGTATTTTTATAGGAAGGAAGTGGTTTCATGCCTAATTGACATGGGGGCAGTCCGAACAGTACTCAGGGAGGAGGAAGTGCCCTTGGACTGGAAGCTTGCACCCAGGTCCCCAATATTGGGGTAAGGGGCAACTCCCAGTCCAAAGAGATGGTTGCCCTTATGAAATGGACTAGCCCAGATAGAGAGAAGGGAAAGATATGCCCTTTAGTAGCAAAAAAATAAATAAAACTTACCGCCAATTTACTAGAGCAAGACATGCTAAGACAAATGGATTCTATGGTCACTACAGACCATCGAGCATTCTATGATGATATCCTGGATGGAGAAGAAGCACAAAGGCTTAAATGGGATCTAGAGGGACTTAAGGAAAAAGATTTTTTTAACTTTCATAATTATAGAGAGGAACATATGGTACCCACTTGGTTGCACCCCCAAACCTAAAGGCCACTTCCCCCCAAGTACCTCCCATTAGGTGGAAGCTGGGAATCCCTATTTGGGTGGAGCAGTGGCCATTGACAAAACTTAAACTTGTGGCCCTCCACCTTTTGGTGGAGGAACGGATAAACCTTGGGCACATACATCCTTCTATGAGTCCTTGGAACACCCGTATTTGTTATCCAAAAAGCATCCAGGGCCTGGCACATGCTCTAAGATCTATGTAAAGTAAATGAAAAGATGGAACTAGTAGGAACGCCCCTATGAGCTATCCCCTGGACTCCTGCTATACCTTTAGAATATGCCTTGGTTGTGATTGATATTAAAGATTTTTTTTTCTCTATCCCACTGCAACTGGATGACTGCAATAAGTTTGCCTTCTTCATCCCTTCTCTTAATTTTTCCCAGCATGATTGGAGGTTCAAATGGACGGTGTTGCAACAGGGAATGGCCAATAGCCTGGCCTTTTGCCAACAATACTTGGTCACAATTTTAGGGCCTGTGCTGGGTTCAGATACCTCCCTTGCCTATGCCTACAAGGATGATATTACTCGGAGGCACCAAGACCCGGTCCACCTGGAGGGCCTTCTGGCCCAGGCTCTTGTCATATTAAAAAAGGGAGGTTTTACCATAGCCCTCAATAAAATAAAAAGTACCTCCTTTTAAGCTGCTCGGATCCCACCTTACCTGGTCTCAGGTCAGCCCCCATAAATCTTTGCTGGATATTCCAGCCTCTCTGACCCTAGCCCAACTTCAAAGTCTTTTAGGGGAAATCAATTAGCTGTTACCATGGGTTCCCATCCCTAAAGATTGTCTTGTGAGCTTATTTGACTTACTAAAAGACATGATGCCCCAGGAAGTTATTACAATTACAAGCAGGTATCAGGCAATATTTTTACAGTTCCAAAAAGCCCTGGATGAAGTTTCCCTGAAGAGGTATTCTATTCTTGAGCCCATTTCCCACTGGTTGTTTGTGGGTGACACATTGATTGCTGCAATTTTAACTCAAAGGGGGGAGCCATTAGAGTGGGTTCACACTCCCCTGGTGGGCACACTTTGGATGTACTCTTAGGCAAAACAAATTGCCGATGCTATTATCAAGGGAAGGACCCAAGCCCAAAGGAAATATACCCTTGACCCTCACTCCATTGTTTTTCTTTTTCGAATGACAGACGTTGAGTGGCTCACTCGAGCCAATGCTCATCTTGCTCTCTCCCTAAAGGGGTTTCTAAGCCATATTGACTGCCATTATGGGCTATCCAGTCATGTTATGGTGACTTCCCCTCAAAATGCCTTCTCTATTTTCTTCTACACCTTTTCCTGGCATCCTCCATGTTTTTACTGATGGAGGTATAAAACAGGCTCTGCCTATGCACCGTTTGATGAGCAACAAAAGACTCTGAGCCAACAAAGATTTCAACCTTGTCGAGGGTCGGCACAATATAAAGAAATGTTCACTGTAATAATGGCCCTTCAGGACATTCAAAAACCCTTTAATTTGTATTCTGATGGCCTATATGTAATTATCTTGCTCCCTCATATTCCCCAGACACATATTAAGTGGGATGGAAACCCTATTTTCCCCCTTATGGTTACCTTTAAGGGCCTATTAGAAGGACAGGGAGACCCTATTCATATTCAACATTGAGAGGGCATTCAAAACTTCCTGGGTTTTTATCCATGGGCAATAATTGGGCAGACCAGTTAGCTACTGGCCCACAAGCATTAATGTTACAAGAGGCCACCCGTTTACATGATTTAATCCACATCAATTGGAGAGGTCTTCAACATAAATTCCCTCAGTTTCCTGTAAAGGACCTCAAAAGGATAGGGCATACCTGCAAAACATGCTAGCCATTCTTAAAAGTACTCCCTTTACAACCACCAGGGTTAAAACCCAGAGGCCTCAAACCCAACATCCTCTAGCAAACAGATTTTACTCGTTTCCCAGGTTTTGGTAAGCTTAAATATATTTTTGTTTCTATAAATATCTATTCATGAACATGTTGGACCACAGCACATAGAGGAGAAAGAACTAAACATTCACAAACACCTTTTCTTCAATGCTTTGCCTCCTTGGGTCTACTACCACAAGTTTAAACCGATAATGAACCCTGTTTTGTTAGTACAGCAATGTCAGTTTTTTGACAGATGGCATATTAATCAAACTACAGGAATTCCCTATAATCCCCCAGAACAAGCAATTATAGAAAGAAAGCACCAATGTCTTAAGGAACAATTATTAAAACAAAAAGGGGGAGTTAACACCCATATACAGTTACAGATAGCTTTATTTACCATTAACATTTTTAAATTTTTCAAAGATGCAAATGAATCCAGATTTCAGAAGCACTGGGGACAATTAAACCCCAAGCCCCAAGGGAAAGTCAGGTGGAAGGACCCTCTGACACAACAATGAAGAGGACCTGACCCCCTAGAGACCATGGGCAAGGGATTTGGATGCATTTTTCCCATAGAGTAGACAGCCCCCATTTGGATCCCGGCCAGGAACTAAACAACAAGGAAAGAAAATGGCTATGGTGGTCGTGGCTCGTGTTTAAAATGGGAAAGCTAAAAAGATAACTACTAACCATCCCCAAGGGCAACCAGCCCTGGAGAAACTCTTATTTTCCCTAACAATTGCAGATGGTGATACTCCAGCTGTTGGCTGTCCTGACACTCCCAGTCCCAGCAATGGCCCTGCAGAATCCACATCAACCTCAACAGGTAACCTGGGCAGTGATCAGCAATGGCAATGGAGAAATCATCAATAGCACCACGCATGATAGGGTGAACTCTGCAATGATTGGTTGGTTCCTTTTCCTCCCCTTCCATGCCGCATGGTTTTTTGCTTGCTGTGTGGTAATAAACAAGTTCCTGCTTGATTTGACTCCCTGCTGTGTCTGTCTCCGAGGCTAAGGGAGGCTGGGCAATGGGCGAGCAGTGCACTTACCTTTCCTAGCAACTAGTCCATATTCCGCAGGACAGACAAAGACCCAAAACTTTTACATCTCTTGGAGGAGTTTTCAACTTACATGCTACCTTTGAGATTCTGTTTCCATATCCAGTCACTTTCTAAGACAATGGGTTTTTGTTCTTTAGCATGATTTCAGTGGGACAGTAACCAACACATAATGTATTACTTAATGCATAGAATAAAATCTCATAGGAAATTGTTTTGGACATGTAAGTTATGGTTATACTTTTAAAAAATAGCAAAAGAGGTAAAGGTTTCATTAGAGCTTGTAAAATGAGTATGAAGTCTTGACTTTAGACATGCCAAATTCTTACCCTGGCACACACTTAAATTCCTGGGAGTACTGGAGGATTAAAATCAAAACCCTGTACTTGTGAAAAAACATCTCTACTACTACCAAACTTGCAGATTATAATTGGATTGATTATTTTGAGGTAGTATGGCTATGCCTTGGCCTTCTTGAACTGTGGTCCTCCTAACACAAGCATAAAACATTGCACCCAGCAAATGGTTAGAGTTTCTAAAACTTCTTTGTGTGTCTGGGCTTGCCTGGAACTGGAATTCTCTAATCTCTGTTTTCCAAGTAGATAATATTATAGCTTTGAGCCACTTTATTAAGTAAAAGTATACAATTTCAAAATATCTTGATATTACCTATATCTGTGCTTAACATTAGAGCTAACCCTAATTTTCTCCCTCTTTTGTTTAGTACTCTGAGCTGGAAACGTTGGCTTTCTTGATACACATAGCTTTTTTGGGATGGAAACCCATCACAATCAAAAAAATCTCCCAGCTGGATGATGGTGGATCACGCCTGTAATCCTAACTTCTCAAGAGGCTGAGATCTGAGGATTGCGGTTCAAAGCCAGCCCCGGCAGGAGAGACCGTGAGATTCCTATCTCCAATAAACCACGAGAAAACCGGAAGTGGCGCTGTAGCTCAAGTGGTAGAGAGCTTGCCTTGAGCTGAAGAGCTGAGGGATAGGGCCCAGGCCCAGAGTTCAAGCCTCACGATCGACCAAAATAAAAAAATCTCCATGTCAAAAATCATGGAAAAGAAGGCTTCAGTTTGGAAAAAAAACTGAACCCTAAGTTATAAATGCAGTATATTTATAGTGTTAGTCAATGCTTTCTTAAGTATAAGGAAGAAGGCAAAAATGTGAAAGATGTCAGGTCTCTGTAGAAATTCTGTAGTTGTCACTTCATGTTAATTTCCTTCCTTAAGGCTTGCTTTATTAAAACCCTGGGTGAATATTGGTTGGACTGATTGGTAATCTTCTCCAGGAAATGAAGCTGGTCTTAGAAGCCTGATAGTGTGTGAAATAAAGGAATGATGAGAATGAGCACAGATATTGTCACAGAATGAGCCGACTACGTTAATTGCTGAACAGCAAAACAAAGCAAAGTTTCAAGTCTGATGATCCACATTGGAACATACATAGATAGATACATATACAGATACAGGTAAATATACATATACATACATACATGAAAACTTAAATCTCCAGTAGAATATAGAAAAACTTGGCGTGACAAATATTAAACTAAATCAAACTGGTTTTAGGAAAAGTACAGTAAAATATCAATAGTTTAGCATAGATTTTTGTAAAGGATGAAAATTCTTCCTTCATTATATATTTTACAAATATCCTTAGTAAGTTTTAAGGTTTTTTTGTGAAAATACCGTACAGAGGGGTTACAATTACATGGGTAAGGTAATGAGTACATTTCTTATCAAGCATTGTTACCTCCTCCTTTGTTTCCCCTTACTATCCCTTCCCATCTTCCCCTCCTGACCCTCCTCCCCAACCGGAGCCAAATTTATAAATTTTGTTTTTCTACTTAACATCTAGTATATCTCATTGTTAAAAAGGTCCACCTGTCCTAGCTGCTGCAAATAGAATTATTTGGTATCTTTGGTCAAAAAGTTCATATTTGTGGAAACAAACACCAGCAGTAGTAACTTTTTTTCCAGTCCTTGAATTCTGTTTCTGGGCCCTGAACATGGTCATGCTGGCATAGTTAATGTGAGTTAGTTTTTTTATTTATTGGATTACTGCCCATGATGCTAATTACTGGTTCTTAAGGGAGATTTATGTTTAGAATATTGAGGAATCTGCATACTGCATTCCAGAGGGGTTGAACATGTGTAATTTCCCACCAACAGTGTAATGGAGTTCCCTTTTGGCTACATCCACGTCAGCATTTGCTATTGTTAATTTTCTTGATAATGGCCATTTAACTGGGACGGGGTAGAATCTGTCTTGTTTACTTGTAGATATATAGGCAGCTTTGAGCGACCATAAATGAATGAATCTATGAAACCTTTATTGCTCTGAGTGTGCATTCCTTTCTCTTAGTATAATTTTCTCAAGCCTTTCATTTTCCTTAAGACTGGTGAAAAGTCATCCTTTTTGATGGGTGAATAGAATTCCATTGTGTGTGTGTGTGTGTGTAACATGACTATATGCCCATGAGTTCATTTCTAAGCATTCTGTTTCAACTGAAATTGTGTAATACCATATTAAATTCAGATTAATTTCTCTACTGATTTGAAGAATATTGTTGGGATTTTGATGGGTATCACATTGCCAATTATTTGAGGGCAGTCAGTATTGCAGTTTCCAGAATGTTAATTTTTCCAACCAGGAGCATTGAAATATTTTCCATTTCCTTGAATCTCCCTCAATTTTTCGTTTTTTGATTTTTAAAGTTTTCACAGTAGAGGTCCTTAACATTTTTAGTTAAATTAATTAATTCCTAGTTTGGTTGTTGTTTTGTTTTTCCTAAATTTGATTTGATTTTGAGGCTAATATATATGTGGGTTGTTTTTTGGATTTCAGTCTGGATCTTCCCATTGTTGGTAACATAGGAAAACTACTGATTCTTGTGTTTTTTATATCCTGATTCATTGCTGAAGGTTAGCATCACCTTTACTAACTTGATTGAGAAAGCTACAGGGTCGTTTAAATACAGGATCATTTCATCTGTGAAAAGGGATAGGTTTTCTTCTTCCCTATTTGGATCCCCTTTTTGTTTTTCTCTTGCCTATTGCCCTTGCTAGAAAGTCCACTACTATATTGAAGAGTAGTAAAGAGAGTGGTCATCTTTTTCTCATTCCAGATTTTAGTGTCTTCATGCCTCCACTGTTAGGTATGTGCTTATTCTCTCTTAGTCATATACATACACTATTATACTGTGGAAAGTTCCATGTGTTCCTAGATTCTCAGATCTTTTAACCATAAAGGGGTATTGGATCTTTTTAAAAGCTATTTCTACATCCACATAGATGATCATGTGGTTCTTTTCCCTGCTTCTGCTGATGATCTCTGTTATGTTTATTGACAAGTATATTGAATCCAATTGTATCCTAGGATGAACACTGTTTGATCATAGCATACTTTTTTTGTGTGTTAGTTGCTGAAATTGGTTGGTGAGAATTTTATTGAGAAGTTCTCTATCAATGTTTATCAAAGACTTGGGTTCCTAGCTCTCTTTCTTTGATGAGTCTCTATCTGATTTGGGGAAGAGTCTAATTCCAGCTTCATAGAATGTGTTTGATAATTCCATTTCCCTTTCTATTCCATTGAAGAGAGAGATCTGAGTATTGTAAGTTCTTTGCAGGCCTTAATTTCATGGTAAATCCATTGAGTCCTACATTTTTCTGTTATGGGAAATTGTTTTTATTGAAATTTCATTTTCATTTCTTCTTATGTATCACTTCTTGGTTCAGGTAGAGTATAGGAAAGCATAAATTTTTCCAGGATTCTCCAGGTGATTGGCATATGGTTTTCAAGTACTCTCATATAACCATCTCAATTTTGCTAATTTATGTTGTGGTCTCATTTTTTCCTCTAATTTTATCTATTGGGTGAGTCCTCTTAGGAGCTGTTAGGAGCTGTGAATCATCGACTCAATATATTTACATTGTTCTCTGGTAAGGAGCATGTCATATAACCAGTTCTTGTTCTTCATCTTTTCTGTGGAGGATATCTTTGATTAATTTCCATCCTTCTGATTTGGTGGAGATACATTGTTTCAAGTTTTCTTTGTCATGAAATATTTTTATATATCCTTTAACTGTAAAGGAATATTTGGCTTGGGACCATATTCATGGTCCATAATAGTTTGCCCTTAATGTGTGTTATATATCATGCTGACCTCTTCTTTTTGTTTTTACCATATCAGCTAAGAAATCTGTAGTTATTCTGACTGTATACCCTTTATAAATAATCAATCTTCTCTATGGCAGATTTAAGAATCCTTTTCTTGATTTCTAATGATCCTCTAATGGATTATGATGTGGTGGTGGGTTGTTCTTTTCTAGAATTCTCTGCTTGGTGTTCTAAAGGCTTCTCTTCTCTGAATGAACCTATCTCTTTGGATGTTTGGAATGTTCTTTGCTAGAATTCTTTAAAATGTTTCATGTTTCCCATCCATTTTGTGTCCTGCTGTTCTCCTTGATACCAATCTAACCCAAATTTGATCTTCTCAGTCTTGAAGTTCTGGCAAGATCATTTCTTATTCTTTGGATTTGTTCTAAATGCTTACTTCTTCTTTCCTATTAGACCTATTTGGTCTTTGACCCCTGAGATTATCTTCTATGCCATCTATTTGCTGTGGAGACATTTTACTTTGTTTTTGATTTCCCTGTCTTCTAATTGGTCATTTTTTTTCTGGCTTCTATCTGTTTTATTAAAGCTTTGGTATGGACTTTCCTTACATCCTTTCTTTGGGTGGCGGGGCGGTTGGAAGGTTTGTTTTTTTAGCTATGTCTTCTCTCATATCTTTTAACTAGGCATCCATTTTTTCCTTGGACTCCCTTGCCTTTTCAGAATTTATTTCTCTGTTTGTAGTCTCCATGAGTTATTTTGCTAATCTATAGTTGGTCTTATCTTATCTATAGTTGGTTTTGTATCTTTTCATTAATCACATTTTTCAGCAGTATTTGTAATGAATTTTGAAAACTATCTTCTACGTCCTTAATGGTCTGTTCTAATGCGTGGTTATTTACTGAGTGAATTATACTACTTTGACATCACTTTTCTTGTATTTTTCTTATTTGTTATGTTCACTTGGGGGATTTCTTTTGGGGCATCTATGATCTTAAGAGGTGACTCTTTATGTTCTTGGTTGAATTGCCAGGTGTTGTTTTGATCTTCTGTTGTGATTTGTTTTTCTGGAATTAGGTTTTTGTCCAGACCATTAAGTGTAGGAGTAGAAATCAATTATGGGAAGATGTTGTGATGTTAATACTTGTGGCTCCAGTGACAATTCGGGCTCTACAGTGGTATCTTGAATTGTCTCTGCGTATGGATTTGGCTGTCTCCATTGTACACTTCTGTTCCTGCTTTTTTCCCATGTGGACCTTTTATTTCCGCACTGCAGCTATACTTTTCAATATATTGGCCACCACCTTCACAGCAGGCACCTGCCTGGCTGGGCACCTTTTCAAAGATTTCTGTTTGCTTGGAAGTCATATAAAATCTTCTTTTGAATTGTATATCTATATGTAATTATAGCTGATTTGGTGTGGCCCTCTAGAAGTGGAGTACCCTCTAGGACTCTAAAGATCTGTTTCATTAGAGATAGCTAGGGTAATTTTCTGTTGTTATTGTGCCATTGGTTTTCCTCTTCCTGAGATTTATTTTATTTATTATTGATTTTTTCACTTGATTTAGGATTTGTGATGGTGGTATCAGGTTATTTTCGTTTTTTGTTTATGTTAAATTGACATAGTCATTTCATGCTTGTATGAAGAGACAGTAATAATATTAAATGTATGTTATTACACTGAAAGAAAGATAGCAGACATTTTAACCTATTTACTACAAATAAATTAATATTAAGCAAAGCTAATTAAAATAAGTCCTTCTTTACTCTTCAGAGGATGAATATAGTACTCTTGGATATCTTGGAGGAAAAGACTTTAGACTCATTACAACTGATGCCTTACCTTGATATAACTGGCTAAACTTCTTCAGAAAGGCAAAAGATTAATTTCTTTCATATTAAAAATTATAAAATCATAATATCTGCATGTTGAATTGTTTTTCTCTGCTATTTTCAATTCCATTCTTCATCCATTAGGTTTCTAGGGCTTTGAATGACCAATTCCTTAAAATAACTATACTGCTTATGATGTGATATAAATCTCAGTAATATTTTTTTACTTACAGATTTTTTATTGTGAAAATACCATTTCCCTTATTGCAATAACTAGTATAAGTGTGAATCAAGCAGAAAAGTAATATTAATATGAATTTTCCTCGAGTCCCATCTTAAGCTACATTGATATGAAATTTATGCAGTCTCAAGCAAAAAACCTGACAATTTTATTCTTTTCTGTTTTAGTCAATAAATCCATTTTCTTTAGAAATATGTTCTCATCTTTTATATTGCTCCAGTAAACATCATGTATTTCTAGGACTTTTACTGAAATAAATAAAATGTGTGGAACATGAAGACAAGCCCCCCTTTACACTTTAAAGTAAATCTTTGGGGACTATTTTATATATAAAATAAAACAATGCAATGCACATGTTTATATATGAATCATCTAATGGTTGAGTCAATTAGAAACCAGAACTACCGTATTACATCAAGTCTCAATTTACTTAAAGGCACCAAAATATTAGTGTTCATGAATATTACTGATTTTTAAAAAATGACTAGTCACAACAAAGTTTAGTTATATTTCAAATTTAAAAAGTTAAAATGACCACCAGATTTGCTGTCAATATCCTGTTTCCAGGAATACATTTATTCAGTAGAGAAACAAAAAATAAGAGTTTGTCACATAGAAAGACAAATGTAGAAACAGACTGTCTTTTCTTAAGATGATAAATATTTGCAAATCATGTGATTTATTCGAAGATACTATAGAAATTCATAAGAGAAGTTGTGATCAGGAGAGACAAGTTTACAATAAATGAGTCTACAGAAGATGATTTTGTATCTCTAACACACATCCAGTGTTCTACATTTTCCCACAAACTCCTGTTCCCTTACCTCAGTTCCTGATCAATGTTCTTCTACTTTCATGATGTCAATTCTTAATAATATAAAAAGGTGGGTATATTTTGGTTTCTAGATCCAATAAATTTTAGTATTTTGGAATAGTAGTATGAATTCATGGAGTTTGTCTTGAATGTCAAGTTTGAGGATACTGTATTCCGAACACTGTTAATTGGCCTGAAACAGCCAGGAACATACAATGAATATATAGACAAAGTATACTAAGAGCAAGGGACTTGATTTCAGAGAAACGTTTAGGTCCAGGCAAGATCTTCAAGAAAAGAAAAACCAATGGAGCAAATATCAATCAACTATCATTTCAAAGTAACTGAACTGACCTCTGATGTGTCTGGGTGGTAGCTGTGTGTGTGTGTGTGTGTGTGTGTGTGTGTGTCTGTGTGTGTCTGTGTGTGTGTGTGTGTCTGTGTCTGTGTCTGTGTCTGTGTCTGTGTGTGTCTGTGTTTGTGTCTGTGTGTGTAGAGAAAATTTTAGTGTGGCTTCCATATTTACAGCCCATAGAGCAATACTTGTTAAGGAGAAGGTGCTCATATCAGAGCTCTGATACCACTCATCACTTTTTACTGAGAAAAAACACTAGCTTAATCTGTACTTAAAAAGAGAAAAATAAACTAACATCTTAAATGATTGCTTTGAGAATTAATTGGTATATTGAAGGCCAAAGGGAGGAATTGGAGATCAATAACTGTGATTTCAGGAGCCTCCTGCTATGTATTTACAGCTGAATTACTAATATGCTTAATAATATGAAATATATGATAGAGAATTAGATAAGCCAGCAAATACAAAGAACTAGTGATGAGGCAGAACTTTTGAGCAGGGTTGTCACATCTTTTAGAAATGTATTTCCTTCATATGCACTTCAAATTTTGTGGATTACCCTGTGTGACTAAAAGGTTAGAAAGTACTGTAGAAATGAGAATTCCTGTTAGCCAAGTAGAAAGAGCTCATGATCCCATCCTCACGTTACAAATTTCCATTTCATAAAGAATCTCTTTAGAATGCTTTTATTTAATATACTTCAGCACCTCATCCTTCCCTTTTGGAGACAGGAAAAAAGATAATTTTTGAATATTATCTTACATAAGTTAGTGTGTACAGGCATGATTTGTATGCTTACAGAAGTTAGTATTAAGTGTAAATAGGAATCATGTCACAACTAAAAATATAATTAAAATCACATAACAAGACTAGAAGTCATAGCATTTTGTTCATGAAAACAAAATTAGTTTAGATTAGTTGCAGAATTTCTGTTTGAGATAAACTTTATATTAAAGTATAATGCACTTTACCTAAGGATTGAAACATTTTATTAAAATATATTTTAATATATTTAATATATATAATATATTTAAGATATTTTAAGATATTTTTGCTGCATAATTTTAAGAAGAAAATGCTCCCAAAGTAATTATTTTTCTTATTATTTTCCTGTTTCCATGTCATTAACCTCCAAATTAGAAATCCAGATAAATGATTTGATTTAAATTAAACAAAAATATTATTGAGTATAAGGACCTTCTACTCTCAACATTCATCACACTAAGATCATCAAATATGGTAAGATTGAAATAATTAGACTCTGTGTGCACTATGTTAAAATTATTTACAATGTGAGTGAAATGTTTAAAAAGTAGTATTTATTTTAGGTTAATTGCTTTGAAGAGACAATGAATGATATAATCAAAACCTAAGAACGATTAGATTTAAAATTTAGAATTCAGGAAATGTTTTTTACCACACTGTTTACTGGAGCCTTCACAACAACCTCATTAGATAAGTTATGTTACTGATGCAAAAATCCCAGAGGTTAGACATTTACGAATAGAAAAACCATGTCATTCTGAATATGTAGGGTTACATAACAAACATAGAAAATTTAGCTTTTAAATACCTGAATATAGTAATACATTTAATTGCAGGGAGAAAAAAGGAGATAAAATTGCATTTATTTTGAAAAGTAAACATATGTATTCATTTGAATAAAAGACAATGTTTAAAACATCACCCATTCAAGAAACAAGATGTACATTTAGCTGTTTTTTTTGCCAATCATGTTCTCTAAACTTACTAGAAATACTAGATTAGTAAACCTAAATCATTGCTTTGTAGGGAAATAGAAATTTAGTTTATTAAAAGTCATGACTACTTTTTCTCAATTACTAACTGATTTATATTTTTATCATGGAATTTTATTTGATATACTTTTATTGATTAAGTTAAATAATTGGCCAATAGCAATATGAATTATGCATGAACAAAGTTTATCTAACACAAGTATTTTATTCACAAGACATATTATGGCTCTCTTAAAGAACACTAGATGGCAGTGTGTTATTTACTTATTAATTTTTAGTTATTTTGTTAATGGTTATTAATTGTCAGAAGCGGCAGTTTCCTTGTGCTCTTTCCAAAATATATTTAAAGCATTTGATTATACTGCCTCTATTTCCTTTTCATTACTCCTTCCTCCAAAGTTTGCTGTTTTTTACATAAAATTACATTTTTAAATATGCACATATAATCTAAATTGGAAGATTTAAGGTGAACTGCAATTTAATTCAATGTGTACAGTGGATTAACAGGATGAATAAAAACTTGAATATTTTTTTTTTATCTTCTGAATTGGGCTATTATTTTTATTAAGGTTAGGGTTAGGATCTCAGACAGAATTAGAATTAGGGTTAGAGAAAAAGAAAATTTAGGTTCAACACAAGATGACCCATTGCAACAATGATACTCACAACACACTATATTGAAAATGAACTTTACACCATGGGGACAGAGGAGTGAGAGAGGTGGGAGAGGGAAGGCATAGTGCAAGAACAACAAAGAAGAGGGTAACAATGTTCAACAAGAAGTGTACTCATTACTTTACACATATAACTATAATCCCTCTGTAAGCCTCTTTACAATAACGAAAATTTAAAAAAAAAATGTAAAATAAAACCTGACAGGAAATAGAAAAACACTTAAAAACTTTAGGTTCAAAATGCAAGTAAAAGTGCAAGTAAAATTTTGACCTACATGCCTAGCAAGATTTGGGATAAATGTGAAATAGAGGCTTGCTATTAACATTTTGATTCAGTTACCTGTAGGTTTAGGATTCAGCAAGCTGTTTCAGGTAGAGCTGGGGTTAGGATGAGAAAAAGATGTAAGGTATTGTGTAAAACTGCAATATATTTTAAGAAGAGTGAATGATATCAAAGGTAGAATGAATGAAAACCAACGTCTGTGTTACTTTTAACATTCAGATATGATTTGGTTTAAATTGTGAATTGCTGTTTTAGTTCTTATTAGGGTTAGCGAAGGAAAGCATTAGGCTAAAATTTAGTTTTCCACTAAGAAGCAGAAGCAATAAAATGTGTGATTGAATGGAATCCAGACAATTTTCCTTACATTAACCATTTGTTGTTAATTCAGACTGTGATTAGGATTAGGTTTCTGATTAAAGGGGGTTGAGGAAAGAGTAAAGAATTTGTTTAAACTGGTGGCTTGCACTTATTATCACAGCTGCTCAGGAATCTGATTTCTGAGGACTAGAGTTCAAAGCCACCCCTGGCAGGAAAGTCTGTGAGACTCTTATGTGCAATTAACCACGAGAAAACCTGAAAGTGGTGCTGTGGCTCAAGTGGTAAAGTGCACACCTTGAGCTAAAGAACTCAGGGATCTTGCCCATGCCTAGTGCTCAGGGATCGTGCCCAGGCCCAGAGACCAAACCGCATGCCCAACAAAAAGAAAAAAAAGGAATGGGTTAAATGTGAAGTAAATTTGAACTTATTTTAGGTTCTAGGAATTCAGGAAAAGCTGGGATAATGGAAGTACAATGTATTTCATAATATCAGGATTTGAGATAAATGGGTATAATGACTCCTCATATGGAACAAGATAGGTTCAAAATTAAGAGTGAGAAAATCTATAGGGTTTAGGAAAACCTGCAATTTATTTCAAGAATTACAAGTGGAATTTCAGTTAGGATGACACAAAACAAGCATTTTTCATAAATTTTAGATTTGGGATACCATTAGTGTCAAGGTTATGGTTAGGATTCTAGCCATGGTTAGGGTGAGAATGTAGGAGAAAAAAAATGAGGGTAAAATTGAAGGTAAATTTCAGATTAAGCCAGGTAAGAATTAGAACGAATGTGAACTAGAGAATTACTATTAATATTAGAATCTACTTACACTTAGGCTTATGGTTATTCTCAATGTTCCAGTTAAGATTACATAATGGTTAGAAAATGACTAAGATATTGGGAAAAAAATTGAAACCTATGTTTGCAAGGCTTATTTGAATCAATTAGGATGAGTGAAAACTAGTTTGCTTGTGTTAACGTTAGTATTGATATATAATTTGGATTAAGATTAGGGTCAGTATTTTGCTCTGATTATGATTATTGTTATGAGTAGGAAAGTTTTTAGTATAAAATTCAGTTTTCAAGCCAGGCGCCGGTGGCTCATGCCTGTAATCCTAGCTACTCTGTAGGCTTAGATCTGAGGATCACGGTTCAAAGCCAGCCCGGGCAAAGAAAGTCTGTGAGACGCTTATCTCCAATAAACCACTAGAAAATCGGAAGTGGCGCTGTGGCTGAAGCAGTGGAGCACTCGCCTTGAGCTGAAGAGCTGAGGGATAGCGCCCTAGCCCATTGTTCAAGCTCCATGACCGACCAAAAAAAATTCAGTTTTTACTAACAAGTAGAAGCAAAAATGTGAGACTGAATAGTAACTAGAGCATTATCATTAAAAATAGCCAAGGAAAATACTTGAAAAAAATTTAAAAAGTAATCGCAGACACTCCTGTTTTAATCAGTTTCCATGAGAATATACCTTAAAGTATCACTGTTTTTAATCATTAAAGAGTAATAATTAAACTTTAATTAGCAGTGAAGAAAGGAACAGAAAACTGTGTTTGAAGACAGCTTCACTTTGAATAATTCAACATAAGCATAATGGCTTTGTCTTGTTTTATCTATGTAATTACCAAAATAATAAAGAGCAACACCCAAAGGCAGGAAAACACCTAAGCCAAAGCAATAAACTTTTGTATGTAAAATAATTGTGATTGGGCTGGGAAGGTGGCTCAGTGGTAGAGCGCTTGCCTTGCATGCCTGAGGCCCTGGGTTCTATTCCTCAGCACCACATAAGCAAAAAGAAAAAAGCCAGAAGTGGCACTGTGGCTCAAGTAGTAGAGCAGTAGCCTTGAGCTGAAGAGCTGAGGGACAGCGCCCAGGCCCAGAGTTCAGGCCCCATGACCGGACCCAAAAAAAAAAATAATTGTGATGGTCTAACTCTTTCAAAGTCAGGCTTGGAAAGAGGAAAAGTGTATTTGTTTTAGTGTGAACAAGAAAAAATATAAAAGTCCTCTATTAATGTTTTACATATCTTGACTAGGATGATTCGTGTTGGAGAAGAGGAAAGATACGAAAAAGTTCAAGATTGTTTGACTATTCCCCAACAACATTCTTATTTATCAGCTATAGCAACACAAGTAGCCTTGGTTACTCTTAGAATCATGCTTGTTTACATTTAGAAGCATTATTTTTTGCTGGGTTATAAGCTGCAAACCCTTGAGTATTAATAAAGAGTCATTTTCTAAGAGAGTAAAGTTGTTGTGAAAACAAACATCAAATATCAAAGACTTAGCATAGTAGAAAGTATTTTGTAGCTATATCACAACCTGTAGGTGTAAATTTTGTTACCCATGGTTCCAGGGGACCCATTTTTGTTACCTTCTTTGTCACTGTCTAGTGATCCTATATCATCCTATACCATACTGGGATTGCTGTATCTTTACTGGATTCTCTAATTTCTGTTGGAAAGTTAGGAAGGATGGAAAATTGAGTTTCTGTTTCTGTTTTACTTTATTTTATAATACTTTAGAGACTGTAACTCAAAATGACATAAATTATCTTTATAATATTAGGAGACAGATTTCATTTCCATATTCTTACCCTAGCCTTATACATAATTTTAGTACTTTGATCCCCAAACGTGAAAATAAAGATAGGGAGTTTCTTATTTAAATATTATTTAGAATTTGAAGACTTCATTAATGCAAGGCCCTTAGTAGTATATCCTTCATACATGTGTACAAAGCCAGTGGCAAATTTTTCTTATTCTCAGAAACTAGGATATGTGATGTCTCTATAGTTGCATCAGGAAAAGGCTATAGCTGAGTTAGTGTACTAAACCAAATCTGCTGTAACAAATTTCTACAAGTTAATTGGCTTGAATAATCCGTATTCATCATTTTACAGTTCTAAAGGACAGAAATCTAAAAGAAGTCTCACCACATTAAAATCAAGCCACCTACAGGGCTAAAAGATTTTTTAGATGATTCTAGTGGAAAGGCATTTACAACCTGTTCCGCTTTTCAGAAATTCAGGATCTGGGTTGTTGTCTTTTCCTTTATCTTCTAATGTAGTATCTTTACATCTTTCTGATGGTTCTTACCTGATCATTTCTCCTTTGAACTACAGCTGGGATTTTAAGTACCCATTTGAGTTATACTTCCCCCGTCTGGTAATTATTCAAATTCATGTTCCTTGGGTAATGAGAGATGAATATTTTACAAATGTATACACACACACACACACACACACACACATATATATATATATATATATATATATATATATATGTATAGTGCATATCTACATTTGAGGGATTAGACATTTGTGGGATGAGAGACATTATTGGAAGGTATTTTACTGCCAACCACAATGAATGTCTAGCACTTTTTTCTATTATAACTTGTTATCCGTTCATTAATTTTGAACAACATATTTCTTCAATGAAATATAACTAGAAAAAAAGTTAGTTCCTGAAAGCAATTAATCCTGATTAAAACAGTATCCTGTACTAGAAATCTTAAATGCAAGAGAACAGCTCCTGAAACAGTTCTGGCACTATCACTTTTTATACATTCTGCTACAATCTTCTCTTTTCAATAGGAGTTGATTGTTATTATTTTGGAATTATGGTTAATATTTATTTGACTGCTATTTTTAAAGAATGCACCACCCAATTCTGGTTCTCTTTTTGTAACATTTTGTGTCTAATCTATTTCTGAAACAGAGCTATTTGAATTACAGGAACTGCTTATTGAAGTTGAATCAGTGTGGAGAGGAAAAGAAAATAGATGTCTCTGTAGGTATATCACATTAAAAATGTACCTACAAGCTATTTACCTTAAAATCATCTATTTTTCATTATGTTTAGATTCTGATAGAATTTAGCCTCTCAACTCACACAGTGTTAATGCAGTTTTATTTCATGCCTCTCAAAAGCAAACCACAAATTACTATTTATTTAAAATTTACTTTTTTTTAGTTTTAAAATTTTTCTTTAACAAACTATATTTTTAAAAAGTTAGCCCAGGCAAATGGTTTATTAGATATTTAGAGTCATGTTCAGACTCTATGGTGGAAGCCAGAAAGAGAAAAACATCATGGTTTTTTTCTTCCTTGAGGCACTCTTATTTATTCATCTAATTCTAAAAGAATGAAATTTTTGATTTGAAGCCTTTTGCTTGATATTCACAACGTGTCATTCTTCCTTTATTAATAGAAGAATTTGGAGAAAGGATGAGACTTCACACTAGAAAAAGGGGAAGAGGAAAAGAGAAATAGAAATCTAGATATTTTGTTCTTCCTCATCTCAATCACAAGGTCTGGATAATGATTGTGGATATTATATACAATGGTTTAGAGTGATTAGCCCCATCTATAGAAAAAAAATAACCTCATAAGTGATCACATGGAGAATCCTTATTTATAAAAATTGTAATAATTTCGAACAGGAAATGTTATATATTTGCTTAGTTCTTGTTTAGTATTGGTTAGATTCTGACGTGCTATAGTCAACTATCATAAAGGTATACAAGAATGGTAGGAAACTAACATCTTACTATCATATTCTAATATTAGCTTAATTCTGCCTGCGTTATATGTATGAGGCTGTATTTGAGTTTTGCCTCAATTTCACATGTTATATTCTTCCAGTATATAAGTTGAAAGAAGACTCCTTCTGAAAATATTCTATTTTTATAGCTAAGGGAAAACAAGTCAGCTATTAAACACAAAGAGACAGAAATCTTCCCCTAGAAATAGTCTTTCATCACTTCTGTTGCATTTTTGTAAACTGAAGTAAGTAACATGACCCATCTTGACATTGCAGAGTAGAGGTAAATTTCACCTACAGGAAGCTGATGCCGGACATACAGTAAAATGCCCAGATATGCAACACTTGTTATAAAGAGGAAAAAAAAAAAGAGAGCTACACTACAATCCATCATACTTGCTATCACAAGTCTCTGCAGGAAGGAAGCTATTATGTTCCTTTGTTTCTAAAATTACTGAGATCTTCAAATCATGTCTTTTATGCTTGGATGTTACAGGAATTAGAGAACATTTGATCCTGAGACAGCATAAAATCTCAAAGAAAGTTGGAGTAAGTATTTCAATTCTACCTTTTGTTCTCCAAGAAAAGAAACCATTTTATAGACAATACTTTATACTTTCTTACCTAGTATCATTTTTTTTCCAGAAATGGATTTTGTTAATATATGTGATTATCCACCACAATAAATGTCATCATTTATCTGCATCTTGTGCAGACAGTATAGTCAATTAGATGTAAGTGGGAGTTCATCAATAGCACTTTTTAAAAATGCAAAAAAATGTGGACAGGGAGCCAATATACAAATTTTTCCACCATCACCTTCCACATCTTCCTCTTCCTTCCTAGGAAACACACCCTATCAATAAAAAGACTTAGATATTTGGCTCGTGACCTTGAAAGTGGAAGCAGAATATTAGGGATGTCGGATATGATGGTCAATAATGGTTTACATAATAATGTCACATGCAACAGCCTTATGAGTCCAGCAGGCCTTAACACTGTACTTCCTTAGTGATGTGATAAGAATGTCAGCTTTACTGGACTTAGTATTGTTTCCCACTTCCTTTTCTACCACCTGGCCTAAATTATAATACATAGTAATGGAATGAAAAAATAATGTCATCTTAACCAAGTCCCATTGTGACAATGAGATGTATAAAACATTACGTTGAAAACGAACTTTACAACTTTGGCGGTGGAAGGATGGAGAATCAGTGGGCAGGGATGGTAAGGGGAAGGAGGAGGCAACAATGCTTGCTAAGAAATGTACTCTTTACCTTGCTCATGTAATTGTAACCCCTTTGTACGGTATATTCACAATAAGAAAACGAGAAAGTTATTTAGGGCTTTGGGAATGTGGCTAAATGGAACAGTTATTGCTTAGCATGAATCAAACCCTGGGTTTAATTCCTCAGTCCCACATAAATAGAAAAAAGAAAACACTGAAAATTGAGCTGTGCCTCAAGTGGTAAAGTGTTAGCCTTCAGAAAAAAAAAAAAAAAGCTCAGGAACAGTTCCTTGTACCTCAGTTCAAGCCCCAAGACTGTCAAAAAAGTCATTTAGCTAGTAAATGAAAAATAAATAACCCATATTTGGACTATAAAATTGCTCATTCCAACTGATACCTAGCAATAGTCTGTAATTCATTTCTTTTATCTATATTAGAATAGTATTTTTTTTAAAAAGGGCAGGGAAGGTGCTTCAGCAGTAGAGCGCTTGCCTTGCACGCATGAGGCCCTGGGTTCAATTCCTCAGCACCACATAAGCAAAAAGAAAACAGTCGGAAGTGTCACTGTGGCTAAAGTAGTAGCGCACTAGCCATGAGCTGAAGAATTGAGAGACAACGCCTAGGCCCAGATTTGAGGCTCCATGACTGGACCCCCAATAAACAAAACCAAACAAACAAAAAAAATGTTCTGTTAATAGGTCATGGCAATTAATGCCAAGAATGTGATTAGATATCAGGTGAAGATTAATCCTAGAAATTCAAAGATTCCAGGATTTTGAGTGGTCACTTCTAATCACAATTAGAAGGGTAGTCTATGTGAGATTTGGAAAACTTTTTGGTAAGTAACGGCATCAAAAAGGCAGAGGATAATTAATAGCTTTGACAAAAGAGAAGGAATGACTCCCCATGGAAAGAATAAATGATAATAATAACTAAGTTATACCACAAACTGTTCTAGGGAACCATATTTGGTTATTGAATAACTAGTTATCAACTATGCTTATTCCTCATTGCCTTTAGCATTCTAGTCACTTAGGCTAGTTCTTAATCTCTGTGTGATAAATTGTATATCCTTCTATGTTATTCTTTCGTATCTTACTTCCTTTGCTTTCTAAAAATGTTAGTCTTTTTTATTTCTCTATGAACAATTTCTGATACTAAGTCCACATACACAGACAGCAGAGGATGCTAATGTAAGAGTCCCAAAACACATGAGTCATTAATGTAACAACATGGAAAAGGAGTATAAATTTATTGCTACCTCAATTTTTCTGAAAAGCTGCAATGTCATCATTGATTGAAAAATCGATTCTTTGTCTACATAGTGTCATTAAGTGCACATCAATGCAAATATAAGCTGGAAGCTGGTGGCTCAAACCTGTAATCCTAGCTACTCAGGAATATGAGACTAGAGGATTGTGGTTCAAAGCCAGCCTGGTCAGGAAAGTCCATGAGACCCTTATCTTTAATTAACCACCAGAAATCCCGAAGTGGTGCTGTACCTAAAGTGGCAGAGCGCTCAATTTGAGCTGAAGAGCTGAGGGACAGAGCCCAGGATCAGAGTTAAAGCCCCATGATCAACAAAAAAACTGCAAATAGGACTTTGAGTATCCCCAAAAGGAACAACGAAGTCAATAGTAATCTTCCCAAACAGAAAAAATAATTACAAACTGATTCAGTGCACCTACTTTTGCTGAGTTATTTAAGTTATGGCTTCCTTGCTGGACATATTCTCTTCTTTTAAAAATTGTCAAATATTAGCTTTATTATATTTCTTGTTTCAAAAGAGAAGTCCATACAGTTGATGTCACTTGGCTTTCTTACTGTCTCAGTTCAAAGTCAACCGAGGCAGGAGAGTCTGTCAAACTCTTATCTGTAATTAAACACTAAAAAAGCCAGAAGTGGAGTTTTGGCTCAAACAGTAGAGTACTAAGTTAGGGTACAAGTGTGCAGGAAAGACAACTGTACAGGGACAGTGTCCACCCTCTGTATTCAAACCCCAGAACCAGCACAAACTAAACAAACAAACAAGAAAATGAAAAAATCCACATATATCTTTGGGACCATCCTTAAAGCACTGGTTTGAGAAGAGGCTCCTTTTGATGATCATGCTCTCTGGATCCTGATTTTTGGAATCCTTATTGCTATGGAGAACTCAGGACCAGACTAAAGAAATGGATAACTGACTCCTGCAATAGGAGAACCATCTCAAGAGAGAAATATCCGTGCATAGGACACTTTAAAACCTGCATGTCTTTCTTTCTTTGCAATAGGACACTTTTAAAATAAAGTTAATTTCTTTTATTCTATGCTTGCCTATAAATGGCATATTGTTTCCTTTTGTTATACTCTCAACTGGAAGTTTACAAACAAGTTTTATATGTGTAAAGGACACACTACAAAAGATCAGGGACAGAGTTTCCTTCAGGCCTTGGATTATTTTCTTGTATAGTAAAAAAGGACAGCACAAATTAACTTGAAGTTTGTCATTTCTCTATGTTCAATTCCTCTCTTGGGATCAGTTTCCACTTGCAGTAACAGTTCCTTCCACATACTTCCTGTAACAATCTGTGATGATGCCCCAGGTAAAATGAATATTTTCTGGCTTCATTTAAATAGCACAAGCACATCTTTGGGCATGAGGTAACGTATTTCAGAGATAAATTCGTAATGAGAAAATATGTAATTTAAATGGTTTATAAAACATTATACATGTACACATGGCTGTATAAGATGATGTTAAGTGAAATGTACCCCAGATATGGACACAACTTGCTTTTTCTTTCTTGCTATTGTTTTTAATGTATCTAACATCTACTATGTGATTTTTTTTCTTCCTCCATGGTATAACCCTGTTTTCACTATATTTGATGTTGGCGACCTGCATCTTGCATATACATTTTTCTAATGTGGGGAGGGGAGGGGAAATAACAAAAAGCTGAAAAAAGAATACAGTATGACCCATTGTAACAATGAGTTGTACAAGGCACTATGTAGAAAATGAACTTTACAACTTGAGTAGGGGAGAAGGGAGTTGGGGCGGTGGGGAGGAAAGGAATGGAAGGTGAAAAACAAAAGAGGAGGTAACAGAGCTTGATAGATATAGTACTCATTTATTTACTTATGTAACTCTAACCCCTGTTTACACCATTTTATAATAAAAAACATGAAAAAAACATCGTGGAGTAGTTTAAGTTCAAATTTCCTATGTGCACTTTAATTAAGACCAATTTTACGTGGGAAGGTTCTCAGAAACATATTTTTGTGAGTGTGTGTGTTGTGCATTATTTCCCAAGTGCACATAAGTTAACATTAGGAGAAACAATAGGAATAATAGAAGAAAAAGAAGTTTTTGCTTAAGTATAATGGTTCAATACACTAGAGAAGACTCTGCAAATAAGAAAACTTTGAAACATTAAAGCCATTCCAGTATGTAGATCTATGGGATATAGAGAGCATTACTACTAAGTGGAACATGAATGATGAGGCCACTCTTGTTTTCTACTTAATCTAAATCATGGTAGCTAATCATGCAAATTTGTAAAAAGTAGAAGGGAAGAATTATTCTGGTTCCAAAGAAGTCAGATATAAGAGCATGGACTTAATTGAAAAAACAGGCTATGTTGACAGAGCAGGAATTATACTAGCAATGAACTGGTGGCTAAGATCACATTTCTTTTTCTTTATTTCTTTGATGGTTATGGTTCTTGAATTCTGGGCCTGGGTGATGTCCCTCCACTCTTCAACTCATGGCTAGAGCTCTACCACTTGAGCCACAGTGTCAATTCCTTTTTCTGGTGGTTAATTAGAGATAAGTGCCTCAGAAAACATTCCTACTTGTGGTGCATTTGAACTGCAATCCTCAGATCTCAGCCTCCTGAGAGGATTATAGGCATGAGCCACCAGTACCCAGCTCAAGATCACATTTCTAGGAGTGTAAACTCGGGATATGTAATGTGTATGTTCATCTATCTTTATATGAATTCTTGAGTTAAAAATCTGGGCTACAGCTTAGACTTTACATGAACAAAGTATTTCTAGTTTAAAACTTGATACTCATGGAAAAAATAAAAACTAAGAACGTAAAAGAGCCTGGGATATTCAGTTTGCATCCAGCCTGGACAGAATAGTCTTTGCAACAATACCTATAATTAACCAGCCAAAAGTTGCATTGGAAAAATGGCTCAAGTGATGTAATACTAGTTATGAGCAAGATTGCTGAATAAGAGGTTGAGGTTTTTGCATACATACATACAAACATTCACATACACACAGAAGCACTTATATGAACAAACACACATATGAAACAACTCTCAGAATATGTAGAAAAGTTAGAAAATAATAGAAAATATGTCCTGAGTAAGACTAGTATCAAGTGATAATTTTTAATATTAGAAAGTCTTCAAGTGAACTTTCCCCCCAAAAGCTTGAGAATATTACATAGGTAGGGACCAGAGATAGTAAGAGAGTCAAGTAATCATTAAAAAAGGGATCAGATCCATGGAGGAAGGAATCAGAGACACCTGCAGGTGCATCTGAAAATGTTCATATCCTATGTCAAATGTTAGGACATCTTTGAAAATTGTATATCAACAGTTTGAGCAGTCAGTCTAGAGGATAAGATCATCGGAGAAGTTCAGAATTACTAGTATTCTAGATTAAATAAACCAACTACCTATGGCAGGGCAATGTGATACAAACCTGAAATTCTAGCACTCAGATTAGGATTGGAGATTAGAGAGTGGATTGCATAGTGATACCTTCCTTGGGCTAGGTACTATAATTTTGCTCAATAAAACAAACCAAACGACAAGAAAGGAATTCACAGTTGGAAGTTTGGGGTAATTTTGTGATTATGTTTTTGAGAAGTCAAGTTTCCTATTGAAATGCAACTCATATATCATCCTCAGTCATGTTGTACATGCTCTCTTCATTACAGAATATTCCTAGATGCAAAATAGCTAATGACTCCGAACCAAAAATTTGAAAAAGTAAGCATCATTCTGTTGGATTCCAAAGAAATGATAAAGGATTACAAAAGCTTAAGCCTGGAGAAATAGAAAAGATATCTAATGTACGACATTGTAGACCTGGCTAAATGAGAATTTAGATTCAAAATAAATATTTTGTTTGTAATTTCATATTTTACAGAATATTACAAAATTCATTTTAAGTAGAAGTTTTAATTTACAAATTCACAAATGATTCTGGCATTCTATTTGTCTAGAATATTCTTTCAAGAGAGTTATAATCAGGACTTAGTTAATAGATAATTCCAACAGTTCATGTATAACGTGATAATATGAATAATCTAGAAAGAGTTGTCACCAAATGAGTGATAGTAATTTATAAATTTACAAAAAGAGCAATATTTTGAGATTTTGGTATAACATGGTATGAAGAGAGCTATTGTGAGACATCTTTTTTCTTCTAACTATACATAACACAGGAAGAAATTTCTTTTTTTATTGTGAAAATACTGTACAGAGGGGTTACAATTACATGGGCAAGATCATGAGTACATTTCTTATCAAGCATTGTAGCCTCCTCCTTTGTTTTCCCTTCCCATCACTTCCCTTCCTCCCCCCGCCCCCCACCCAATCTTCTCCTTTCTCCCCACACAAAGTTGTAAAGTTCGTGGAAATTTCATCAATTACGTACCTCTGTATACAATGAGAAATATGCTAGGTTTCGGGTTTTTTTTTTTTTAATTTTGTTTTTGTTGTTTTGTTTGTCCTAGGGCTTGACCTCTGGGGCTGGGCACTGTCCCTGAGCCTGTTTTTGGTCAAGATTACTGATCTACCACTTGAACCTCAGTGCTACTTGTATCTGGCTTTTCCTGAGCAGTTTATTGGAGATAAGAATCTAAGAAATCTTCCTGCCTGGGTGTGCTTTGAACCATAATATTCAGATCTTAGCCTCCTGAATATCTATTATAGATAAAAAGATAAGTATAAAGAATATTTGCAAATTTTCTGATCTCAAGAATACCACTTGGGGGAAAATTATGCAGCAAAGTTTAGTGCAGTGTTCTTAGAACAATAGAAAGGGCATTACATTAGTAGAAGTGTAGAATTTTTTTCACAATAGTGTTAAGCTAGTCATGCTGTGAATTTAGGGAATTTTAAGGTGCACCTTACAAGTTGGAAAATGTTGGGCTAGAATGACTTCAATGCATAAAATGTTGGGATTGATTGTCATAGAAATAATAGCTTACTCTGATGAACAAATTTTTACTCTAAAGGAATTAATTATTATAGACAGTTCATAGTTTTATCTTCTACCAGAATGTGGCTAGTTTTTCTTTTGACCTTTAATTATGTAACTCCTCATTAGAAACTGCATCTATTGCAGAATTAAATAAAATGCATATAGGCACTGTTTTAAATGTCTCTGGTATGGCATGTTCAGAATTTGAAAATGAGTAGTTAGCAGTCATAGGAATTTTGAAGAAAACATATATTCTCTCCTCTTAACAAAAATTCAGTTTTAAAAGTTAGGAGTTTCCAGAGAATTGAACGATTTTCTATTTAGTATGAGATAATACTAACATAATGTTTTTTTCAAAATAATGGCAAGTATATTCTGAAAATTTTGTATAGGTTGATAACATTCCAGTTGATGACCCTCTGATAAAGAAAGGGGCAATTAATTCAAATTAGAAGCCAAATATTGTTCATTTTTTAAAGGTAATATACATAGAATAATATTTACTGTACCAATACAGTGAAATTATATTTTATGTAGCTTAATTTTATATTTAATTTAATTGTCAATTTAATATGTAGAAGGCGTTTCAGTAATTGTAATGTAGTGAATACATAACATGTCGAACTTTTTACCCCCTCCCTCATTTTTCTCACACTTTTCATTCACAATACCCCTCACAAGTTGTAAATTTCCAACATGTTGTCTTGTGAGTATTGCTATTGTATTGGTTTTCCTTTGTCCTTTGTGTCACCATTTTGTTGTTACTCTTTCCTTGCCAAAGTAAGATAAATATGTATACAACACACAAGATACTGAAATCATAGGCATCAGGGGATAAACCACAGGTGAAAACACAAAAGAAAAAAGAAATCACATAGTACATTAAAAACAACAACCACAAAGGAAAACCTCTGTTTCAATGTCTAGTTCATTTTGCTCAGCATCCACTTATATGGTCATATATACATAGCTCTTCTGCCATTCTGCTCATCTGCTAGGACCATCCTAGACATTTCCTACATGGAATCTGTTTCTTTGTGTCTTGCTTATTTTACTTAGTAGGATTTTTTTAAGTCTTTCCATTTCCTTATGAATTAGAAGCATAAAATTGCACCGTGTGTGTGTGTGTGTGTGTGTGTGTGTGTGTGTGTGTGTGTGTAATATCGATTTCATCGATTTTATCGATTCATTCATCTTCTGAGTGGCATATTGGTTTAAAACATGATTTCATGTAAGTATCACTTAGGGTCATTCAAAAATGACAGATGCCACCTCCCCAGATATACTAAAATCATTATTTCTTTTTTTGGGGGGGAGGGTCCAGTCGTGGGGCCTGAACTCTGGGCCTGGGTGCTGTCCTTCAGCTCTTCAGCTCAAAGCTAGCGCTCTACCACTTGAGCCACAGCACCACTTCCAGCTTTTTTCTTTTTTCTTATGTGGTGCTGAGGAATCGAACCCAGGGCCTCGAGCATGCAAGGCAAGCGCTCTACCACTGAGCCACCTTCCCAGCCCCTAAAATCATAATTTCTAAGTAAGATAGTATTTTATGTTGGTACAAGTGTTGAGATATCTGGATGAGTCTAATGTATATTTTGTACTGAATTAGGCAGGAAGATATCATATAGGATAAAAATGGTAGTGACAAAATATTTCCTTGAGAAAGATTTAAGAGGCTGCCAGAAGTATGAAGAAATTCAGATAATTTTGAAGAATTTAGAAATGCAAGCTCAAGTATGTCTCTTTAAATAAAAATTATGTGAGCGGATGGGCAAAAGAAGGGGAAGAGAAGAAATAACTGAGAGCAAATCACTGTCCCAAGTTAGAGTATGAAAAGATATAATCTACAACTTCCAAGTTAAAAGAGAGAACAATGATACATCCAATTTAATTTAGGAACATGCAATATATTTACTTGGCTTTTCCCTACTTTAATGCTCCAAAAATAAATGAAGATTTATAAGAAAACTTATGTGATTTCCATTACTTCAACCTGAACACTAACTGTGATGAGCCCTCTTTTTCTCACGTTGCACTTGGAAAATAGTCCCTAATTTAATGATGTTGTGACTGATTACAGACAGAGTTAGGAGCTTCTACTTGTACAATTATCCCAGAATAGTTTAAAACAGTTTTTCCCCCATGATATTCAACTACATTCTCTGAAGCAGTACTTTGAACACATCTTCACACCTGAGCACATGAAATTATACTTCAGCATTTCCTTGGCACATTCTACTATTTGCCTTTGTCTTCTTTGCACATTCCTTTTGAGATCATGGTTGCTCTATTTCCATTTCATCTTTACAAACTGCTAAGAACATTGTTCAACTACCAGTTCTTGTTTGCACACGCCCAGTCTATTTATCAAGGTACTTTGTCCATGTTAAGCAATAGGGTAGTACTCACTCTCTGAGGAGAAAAGTTCCACAGTATAACCCTATGCCTACATTCGAGGATGTAGAATTTAAAGCATTATGAGACAAACAGTGATATTGGAATTGAAAGGCTCCTTAGGGGCATTTCCTTGGAGCTCATTAATTTTCCCAAGAGAAATATAAATATCTACAAAATATGGAGCTAATTAGTAAGTATCTGAATTAACACTAGATCCTAGATGCTGCGTTAATACAAGTCAAAATTTTATCATTGTTACATCAGAATCCTTCCCCACTTGCAAATGTGTATGAAAAAATAAAAGAAAGGCATTAACACAAAATGTCTAATCTTTTTAGGCATTTAATCCTAGTGGTGAGGGTAATGTCTGAACTCTTCCATTCAATAAAAACTTGAAGTTTATAAGATCACTTCCTACATATAAGAATTTGTGGCAGGTTGATTGACAGGGTTATTACAGCATGGAGATATTCCTAACAAAAATTAGATTTAAGTAGAGTATATGACAGTTATGATTTGTCAATGGCTATTGAGGTATTTTTTATTCTAAAGAAGAATCAATTCGAGGAGTCTTCAGTCACATCAGTAAAGCTGTATGTTAACCTAATACTTGGTGCTATTGTCCTACATTTATAATGACTAGGCTGATAAGATATCCAAACACATCTAAAACATTTCAATAAAATCCCAAACTGGTGTGGATACATGGGTCACTCCTTGGAACTGTAGCACAAATTAGGCTTGCCTGTGCTGTAGTTCAATCTTTATTCACCTGGCTAAACAAAGTCTTCAAAAATATTCAGAGAATACCTCTAAGTAGTTAATGAGAGTTATATCTGTATAATTCTTCTAAGGTCAGGATAAAAGCATTTGTTGCCTGCATTTAAAATCAACAGGATCTGTTGAATTCATGGATCCAGAATTTCATGTCTTCACATTCATATCTCAAAATTTTATCAATATGACTTTCACCAAAACACTGTTCTTTTTGAACTTGTCTATGTCCTTTACTTTTCAAATCCAAATAGCATATTTCCTTCAATACATTCCTGCAAATTCTTTCCTTCCTTTACTTCTGTAAATCTGTGTTTATTACTTTTTTGGTTCCTTATTTATCTCTTTCTTCTAATCTTGTCTACACTGTTGCTCACATTGCTCACACATGTGTCAGAATTTTCCTTTTCCTCTTCCCTTTTATAATACCCCTGATTTTATTATTTTTTCATATTCATGGTCGTGGATATTTTGATGATATCTAAACAGACCTATCTTTGCATCTGTTTAACATAAACTTTAGAATTTTCTGAGAGTTTTTTCCTCTAAATCTATCATTTCCACTTGTAGTCCTTATCACCAAGAATATAACTAACACAAATGCTAGCCAGAGATGTGGATGCACTTTAGATTTCTTCTTGCCCTTCTACTCCCTGCCATTAGATAAGATGAATGATCAAGATTTTCTGTTTCTGTCACTAATACAATTTCTATGTACTCCCTTTTATGCTCCTGACACCGGCCTGTTTCAAATACTCATTACTGATCCCCTAGTCCTAAAACAACCTTTTACAAGGTATGATTTTTCCACATAGTCTTTTCATATTGGTCCTCTCAATCACCAAGTTATTCTCCTTGTAAGCACACAGAGTGAAGAGCTCAGATACAAATTCCAGTATCATTATTTACTCATTATATTGACTGTTGGCCTTACATTTCTCATCTGTAAATGGAGGTAATCTACTAGAAATATTGAAGAATATATTTGTTGACTTCTGGAGCAAGAAAAAAGATAAGTGAAGAGTCCTTACATTTTCCACCTTAGCTTATAAATAAAGAGTCAAATGCTATTTGTTGGTATAAATTCACAAATAGTTTCATGCAGAAATAAAAATAAATTTTAACTACTGGCTCTAGGGCCTGTGTCCTTTTAGGGTAACTACAGATATGTAAGTGGTATTATGTAAATTGGGTCATGTGTTTACAGCTGTACTGAAGAACATACTCAATATATCATTGGAAACATTGGTTTGAATACTATCTATATGAGAATGTTATTTGAACTAATCACACTTAGTTGAAAACTATAGCTTAGTCCATCAAAATGTGAAAATAAACGATTTTATTTATTAGAAAAAAATACCACCAAGAAAAGTGAGTACACATTACAGAAACTGCAGGAATAACGTTAGTGTTTTTTTACTGTCTGTAACTGCTTATGTGATTTTATTTATTGATATTGAAACTCTCCTCTTGTTATTCTTTTTGTATGTAATCCAACACTGTTTATAACTATGTATTCAGTGTGGGAAATCTACCTTCAAAGATGTCTAAAGTTTTTTTTTCCTTTTCAATCACAACATTGTCATTATCAGGCTACACTGTGGTCATCATCATCATCTTCAAAAAAATTATTATTAGCATCATAGTGCTTATCATTGGAAGTCTGAGACGTGTCTATGATTTTGCGATTATTTTTCTTTTAATTAATAATTTTAATGTTACCACTGTGCATACATCTGTATTAAAATTTTGAACAAATAAAGAAATAAAAAAAACTAAACCATATCAGGTAGCTTGACTATGTGCTGATAACAAATTATGGAATAGATTTTTGAAGCATTGCAAATTCCTAACCAGTATAAATTAACTTCCTCTTTCCCCCTCACTACACAAAAATATTTAAGAGTTTGAACAAAACTGTTTCAAGTAATATACTGTAAATATTATTACAATATCATGTGTTTATCTAAAATTCCCTTGAAGGTAATAAACTCTACTTTCTATTGAAATATTAATTATTTTATGCTAGGAAACTTTTCGAAAAATAGACTGTATATCTTTGAAATGAAAAAGGTCAAAAACAGTAGAAAAAATTTTAGAGGGAGTCTGTCTTCAGAGATATATATATATATACACACATATATGCATATATGTTTATATGTTATGTTTCGAGTGACATACATTTTTAGAGATTATTTGTCATCAGAAATATATACATATGTCTAAATTTACTTGTAGAAAGATATACATTATGGTGAAACAAAAATCTTAAAACATAATTGAAATTAAAAAATACATCAAAACAAGTGGCAGTGACTCACTATTATAATTCAACCTATTCTGTGTAATGAGATCTTCAAATTCTGTTTGAAACTAGCCCAGACAGAAAAGTACTTGTTAGATTCTTAAAAACATAAATTAGCTCTGGGCCTCAAGTTGTAGTGTACTGTCCTTGAGCAGAAAAAGGCTTAAGGACAATGCCTATGTCTTGCAAACAACAACAACAACACCAACACCAACAAATGTATCACATTAATTTCACAAAAGCATCTTTTAACTGCTGTGAGACAAAATTATACTACCTCGTCTAGGGAAGGTATCGATATGTAATTCCACTCTCTAAACTCCTGTTTTAGTCTGAGTGCTAGAATTCCAAGCTTGTATCACATTGCTCTGCCATAGTTTGTTGGTTTATTTAATCTAGAAACAGACTAGCAATTCTAAATTTCTCTTATGATCTTATCCACTAGACTGACTGCTCAGACTGTTTATGTATTATTTTCAAAGATGTTCTTACATTTGACACAGGATATGAACATTTTCAGATGTACCTGCAGGGGTCTCTGATTCCTTCCTCCATGGATCTGATCCCATTAATAATGATTATTTGACTCTCTTACTATCTCTGGTCCCTACCTATGTAATATTCTCAACTTTTTTGAAGATAGTGCATTTGAGGGCTTTCTAAAATTAAAAATTATCACTTAATTCTAGTCTTACTCAGGAGTTATTTTCTATTGTTTTCTAACTTTTCTACATATTGTGAGAATAGTTTCATTTTGTATTTGTGTGTGCACATATAAGTGCCTATGTGTGTCTGTGTATGTTTGTATGTATGTATGCAAAAGTCTCAAGCTCTTATTCAGCAATCTTGATCATGACTGATATGCCAGCTTTTGGCTGGTTAATTATAGGTAGTGTCTCAAAGCCTGTTCTGCCCAGGCTGGATGCAAACTGAACTTCCCAGACTCCTTTACATACTTAGGTTTTAGTTTTCCAGGAGTATCAACTTTTAAACTACAAATATTTTTGTGAGTGTAAAGTGTAAGCTGTTGCCCAGATTTTTAACTCAAGAATTCATATAAAGATAGATGAACATACACATTACATATCCTGAGTCTACACTGCTAGAAATGTGATCGTAAGCCAAGTGCTGGTGAGATCTGAGGACAGGGGTTCAAAGCCATCCCAGGTAGGAAAGTCCTGGAGACACTTTTTTTCCAATAAATACCATAATACTGGAAGTGGCACTGTGGCTCAAGTGGTAGAGCACTAGCCTTGAGCTGAATAGCAGAGGGACAGCGCCCAGTCCCAGAGTTCAAGTGCCATGACCAACAACAGCAAAAAATATATATGAGAAAAAGAAAGAAAAATGAATGTGATCTTAGCCACAAGGCTCATTGCTAGTATGATCCCTCTTCTCTCAAGATGGACTCTTTCTTTCCAGTTAAGTCCATGATCATATATCTGACTTGCATTGGAAACAGAATCATTCTTCCATTCTATTTTTTACAAATTTTCGGGATTAGCAAGCATGACTTATAAAGGGAGTGGCCTCATGCTTCATGTTCCAGTTAGGAGTAATGTTTTCCCTATATCACTCTCATAACTCTACATGCTAGACTTGGCTTTAATGTTTCAATGTTGTCATATTTGTAGTCTTCTATATTGTATTGAATCCTTATAGTTAAATTCTCTTTCTCCTATTATTGCTATTGTTTCTCTTACTGTTAACTCATGTACACTTGGGAAATTACTGCACAGCACATACACTCACAAATAAAGATCTGAGAACCTTCTTCGCATTTAAAATTTACCATAATTTACAGAGCAATTAAGAAGTTTGAACAATATGTACTCAGGGATAATGTATTTATTAGCCATTTAAATTTCACATTTTCTATTTACTAAGTTGTCTCTGAAACATGTGTTACCACGTGTCCAAAGGTGTCCTTTTGCTATTTCAATGAAGCCAGAAAATATTCATTTTATTTGGAGCAGCACCATAGATTGTTACAGGAAGTAAGTGGTAGTAACTGTTACTGGATGTGGAAACTGATCTCAGGAGAGGAATTGAACATAAAGGAATGACAAAGTTCAAGTTAACTTTTGCTTTCCTTTTTACTGTACAAGAAAAGAATCCAAGGCTTGAAGGAAACTCTGTTCCTGACTTTTTTGAGTGTTCTTTACTCATATAATACTTGTTTGTAAACTTCTGGTTGAGAGTATTAAAAAAGGAAGCACTATGCCCTTTGAAGGCCAGCATAGAAATAACTTTGTTTTAAAAGTGGGAAGGTGGCTCAGTGGTAGAATGCTTGCCTTGCATGCTTGAGGCCCTGGGTTCGATTCCTCAGCACCACATAAGCAAAAAGAAAAGAAGCCAGAAGTGGCGCTGTGGCTCAAGTGATAGCCTTGAGCTGAAGAGTTGAGGGACAGCGCCCAGGCCCAGAGTTCAGGCCCCATGACTGGACCTCCCCTCAAAAAAAAGTGTTATACTGCAAAGAAACCAAAATATGGAGGTTTAAAGTGTCTTATGAATGGATGTTTCACTCCTGAGATGATTCTCTTGTTGCAGGAGTCAGTTATCAATTCCTTTAGTCTGGTCCTGAGTTTTCAATAGCAAGAAGGATTTCAAAAAAGCAGGATCCAGTGAGTATGATCAGCAAAAGGAGCCTCTCCAGACCAGTACTCCTTCAAAGAAGGTCCCAAAGAAATACTTGGGGTTTGTTTTGTTTGCTTGTTTGTTTAGTTTGTGCTGGTTCTGGAGCTTGAACTCAGAGGGTGGACCCTGTCTCTCTACAGTTATCTTTCCTGCCCACCTGCCTCCAAAGCTGGTACTCTACTGCTTGAGCCAGAACTCCACTTATAGCTTTTTCGGTGTTTAATTACAGACTCTGCCTCCTGGGTTGGCTTTGAACTAAGATAGTAAGATGGACTTCTCTTTCGAACTAAGAAATATTAGATGAAGATTATTATTAAGCTAATATTTCACAATTTTTAAAAGAAGAGAATATGTTCAGCAAAGAAGACATAACTTAAGTAACTCGCAAAAGTAGGTGCACTGAATCATTTTGGAATTATTATCTCTGCTTGGAAAGATTAATATTTACTTCATCATTCCTTTTGGGGAAACTTAAAGTCATATTTGCACTTTTTGTTAGTTGTGGGGCTTGAACTCTGATCCTGGGCACTGTCCTTCAGATCTTCAACTCAAGTTGAGCGCTCTACCACATTAGCTACAGCATCACTTCTGGGTTTCTGGTGGTTTACTGCAGATAAGGATTTCATGGACGTTCCTGACTAGGCTGGTTTTAACCACAATCCTCTGGTCTCAACTTCCTGAATAGCTAGTATTACAGGCATGAGCCACCAGCACCCGGCTCATATTTGTGTTTAGTGCAGTTAATGACACTAGACAAAAGACAAAATACAAAGAATGGAAATCTGAACCAAAGTATGAGACATTGCAGCCTTTCAGATTAGTTGAGGTAGCAATAAATATGTCCTACTTTTCCATGTTGTTACATTAATGACTCATGAGCTATGGGACCGTTACATTAGCATTCTCTTCCATCTGTGTAGGTGTACTCAGTATCAGGAAATGTTCATAGAGAAATACGGAAAGAGGTTTTTAGACAGCAAAGGATATCAGGTATGAAAGAACAGCATAGAAGGAGATACATTTATCACACAGAGATTAAGAATTAGCCTAAGAGATTTAGAATGCTAAAGGCAAAGAGGAATAAGCCTAGTTGCTAACTAGTTCTTCAATAACCAAAAATGGTTCCCTAGAACGGTTTCTGTTATACCATAGTTACTATCATTTATTCCTTCCATCTGGGGTTATTCTTTCTCTTCTGTCACAACTATTAATTAGCCTCTGCCTTCTTGGTGCCATGACTGGCCAAACAGGTTTCCAAATCTCACTTAGACTACCCTTCTCATTTTGATTAGCAGTGGTCACTCAAAAGCCTGGAATCTTTGAATTTCCAGAGTTAATCTTCATGTGACATCTAAGCACATTCTTGGCGTTAATTGCCATGACCTTATAAAGAAAACTTTTTTTCAACACATTATCCTAATATAGGTAAAGTACATGAATTAGGGACTATTGTCAGGTATCATTATGGAAGGAGTAATTATATGTTCCAAGTATAGGTTCTTTCTTTTGCATTTACGAGGTAAATATTTGTTGCTGTTGTTGTTGTTGTTGTTTTGTCAGTCGTGGGGCTTAAACTCAGGGATAGGGAATTATTCCTCAGATTTTTTTTCTCAAGGCTAATCCTCTACCACTTGATGCACAGCACCATTTCCAGTGTTTCTTTTTCTGTTTATGTGGTACTGAAGTATTGAACCCAGGGTTTCAGGCATGCTAAGCAATCACCATACCATGAAGCCACAATCCCAGAGCCCTAAATGACTTTCTTAGGATGGCATTACATTTTCATTCTGTAACTATGTATCATAATTTTGGCCAGAAATTTTTGCTAGAAAAGGACATTGAACACAATACTGTGTCAAGTAAGGCTAGATGGACAATGAATAACTGTCATGGTCTAGCCAGGCACAGAGGGGCTTACCTCATGGAGCTCATACAACAGACTGAATGAGACAGCTCCTGACCCACAGCCCACCTCCAGAATGAGAGGACCACCTTGGTTCCAGCCACATGGGGACACTGCGCCACCTCCTCCAGCACCTATTCAATCAGTTCCTGAGAGAGAGAAAGAGAAAGAAGTTCAGAAATACACTTAAGGCAGGTGCCAGTGGTTCAGGCCTATAACCCTAAGTACACAGGAGGCTGAGATATGAGGATCATGGTTCATAGCCAACTCGGGCAGGAACCACTGTGAGACTCTTATCTCCAAAGAACCACAAGAAAATTGGAAGTGGCCTTGTGACTCAAGTGGTAGAGTGCTAGCCTTGTGCTGAGGAGCTCGGGGACAGCACCCAGGCTCTTAGTTCAAGCCCCACGACTGAAAAGAAGTGGACTTCCTACCACAAGAAGTGTGGTGAATAGCACCCATTGTCCTAGGGAGCCTGCCTCGGCAAGTCAGGCTGAGCTTCCTGTCAGGTGGGAGTCATGTAAGTCACCCAGCTTCTCTGTGCCTCAGTTTCCACATCTGCAAAACTGAACAAAGTGAAGGATCCACTTCCTCATAGTGATAGGGTCATAATGAAAGAGACCCATGTTTTGTTCATAATCCCATGCCTGTCTCACCATTAACACACACCATTTGAGCTCTTTCCGGGTATCTTTCTGTCATATGCTCACAGAACTGCTGAGAACCGTATCTGAGGGCTGCTCCCTCTGTGCCTGGCCGTGCTCCAGCGATCTCTCTGTATTAATCCCTTGTTTCCTCACAACTGTCCCATGAGGAGATTGAAATCCAATGGTGGGGGCCCAACCCAGAGCTTAACCTGTGGTTAAGAATCGGCTGCCATGGACTGAATTTGCGACAATCCATCTAAACCAATGACTGAGTGTAGCACCACATGTCTACCATCCCAACTACTGAAGACAGGGCCTGCTGGCACACACATGTCACAGATAGGAGGACCGCAATCCAGCCCAGCCTTAGCATATATTAAGTCTCCATCTCAGAAATACCCAAGACAGAAAAGCTTGTCTTGCATGGTAGAAGACCTGACTTGCAAGCCTAAGGCCTTGAGGTCAATCCCTAACATACCTAAGAACCAGAGGCCCACTGCCCAAAGCTCATGCCTATAATCCTAGATACTCAGGAGGCTGTGATCTGAATATCACAGCTCAAGATTCAAAATAGGGTTGGCCTTGCCCATCAGACATCATGATGACAAGACCCGGAGTCTGACCTATGTTGTTGTGCTCCATACTAGCAGGGCTCTTATCCTTACTAAGTGTTGGCCATGCTCTCTGTACCCCTGGGAAGCCACCCACTGCGGGCCACTCCCAGGTCTTCCCAAGCTCCCTACTGCCAACTACCAGACCCGAGAGTACACAGCTCCAGGTAAAAGAGATCCCTTGTTCTTGTACTTTAAATGTGCTGAGTTCCCTACAAACGTCTCACTCTTTCAGGCCCCCAGACTTCAGCTGTGAAACCCATGCACCCCCCCCAAAGATAGCAGGTAGAAGTTACCAAAGCATCCAGCCTCCTTGTTACAACCCACTCCTACACACGCATGCGCACGCACGCGCACACACACACACACATCCAGATCAGTGACAACACTCATCCATGCAGCACCTGTAATTTGCCAACTTATCACTCACCTGAGTACAGTCAGGCTGTACAAGGAGAAAGATGATCTCTCTGTCTCTCTCTCTGTCTATCTCTGTCTTTCTGTCTCTCTTTGTCTCTCTGTCTCTTTTTCTGTCTCTGTCAGTCTGTCTCTGTCTCTGACTCTGTCTCTCTCTCTGTCTCTCTCTGTCTCTGTCTCTGTCTCTCTCTCTCTCTCTCTCTCTCACACACACACACACACACACACACACACACACACACACACAGAGAGAGAGAGAGAGATTCAGAGCAGTGCCTCTCCTGAGTTTGTTGGAGACCAGATGGCCCGGGAGCACCAGGAGAAGCTGGCAGAGCTGGAAAATGTGATCAGCCTATGAGAATTGTTGACAGCTGGGGGCGGGGGGGAGACAGGCCGGGTGCAATGTTTGTGTGTGTCTGTGGGTGTTCCTCCCAGATATTCACCTTCTGTTCTGACCCCCAGCACCCTCACCTCCCTACTGGGCTTTTCTGGGACCCTCTTCAGTTGAAAAGTGTGACCAAGCATAGAAGACAAGGGCTCACACAGCAAGGGGGTTCTATCATCTGCATCCAACACCCTCCACCCCCACGAAAAGACACCAGAAGGCAGGTATGGAGGTGCTGTTCCCCTCTGACTAAAGCCACCAGGTTCCCACCAGGGATAGGAAGAGTGCAGCTGTGTGACTCCCACTGCTCCAAGTCAGGGGCTCTGTGGCGCCCACTCCTCACCCAATTCTGCTTCTCCCCTTTTCCTGGGACACTGGCTACTAGGGATGGGGGTGGGATCCTCGGGTCAACACCCACCTCCACCCTGGGACGCATTTTGGCCAGAATGTGGAGCACCAGGGAGGTGCGGGTCTGGGTCAGGAGGGGTGAAAAGGGGAATATAGGGTCGCGGGGAGGGTGGCAGCCACTCACATGTGCTGCAGGGAGAAGCTGTTGGCAGCTGCTCTGGCGAGCAGCGATGGCAGAGGCATGGTGGGCACTCAGGCCCGGAGCAAAGTACAGGGTGGCCAGGACCAGAACAGAGCCGCAAGCCAGCCACTGGTGCACTATTGCACAATTGCCTGAGGCCTACAAGAGACACCACAGGTCTGAGCAGGCAGCACAAGGTTTGAAATGCTGCACCGCGGGGACGGGTGGTAGAGGGCTGGGGCACAGGCAGGCATGTGGTGGGGCTGAGCAAGGCCTCTGCTCCTACGCCTCAAATCTCTTGCTCACCACTCAGTCACCTCTACCTCCCTCAACTGCTGGTAGTGGTGTCAACCAACAGAGGGAATCCTGGTGCTACAGGGCAGAATGGAATATGAGTGTGGCCACCATTCTTGTATCCCATTGGACAGAAAGAACCATGAAAGAATGGGGGTCTGGATCCTGTGATCCAGGCAGAATGGGTGGAGTCAAGATGACAGCAGTGCCTTTCCCAGAAAACTCTGTCCAATCCAGTTGGAGACAAGAGGGTGACCTGCTTTAGCGGGATGGCTGCACAGATTTTTCTGTATGTCTGTTTGTTGCCACTCTTGGACCTTCAACTCAGGATCTAGGCACAGTCCGTGAGCTGCTTTTGCTCAAGGCTACCCGTCTACCACTGGAGCCACACAGCTCTATTTCTGGTTTTGTTGGCATAATTGGACAGGGGTCTTAACAACTTTCCTGCCAGGGTGACTGACCATGATCCTCCCATCACAGCCTTGTAAGTATGAAGGAGGACTGCTGAGAGCCACTGGTGCCTGCCTAATCATTGGTCTTGCTGATATTCTCGGACAGATCGGTGAGTTCTCTATCCTCGGGTTTAATTGGTAGGAGCTGGAACCCACAGTTTGATTCCTGGTCCTGCCACCTCCAAATGGCAGGAGATCCTAAGAAACTCATTCCTATCCATATGATTACCAATGGAATGTGATGTATATCATGATTGAATGGGCAGTTTTTGAATGATTCTAGGATAAAATTATACACAATTACATTATGGTACACTGATCAATTTTAATGAATACTTTATGAAGCATTTAAAAATTACATTTATTAAATGGAGGCATAATGAAATACCTAAAAATTTCACGTCACATAGTATAAAGGTGGCATTTTTTCTTCCAGGAATGGGATGTGAACTCATTGTCTGGGTCACACTGTTGGACTGTGTAGGAAGGGGAAGCTTGCCTCCTTGAAGTCAAGAAATTCAAGTCTGTTCCTTAGGCCTGAAATCAATCCCCACCACTGGAAACCATCCTATTTGTGTACATTTTAAATATGTGATTTATATTTACACACATATGTTGACTTCATAGTGCATTCAGTGTAATTATTCATTTTATTTTTTTATTCATGTATTGACTATTCATTTTTTGACTATTATGAAATATAGAACATTGATTACATAGATATAGTTCTGCATATGTATTCCACTTCATACCTGACACCCAGGACTTTCACTTAAAAGGAAAACGTGTCACCATCAGCTTCTTACTCCATGATTCATTTTTTAGAAGTGCTGGCATCTGAACTCACAGCCTCCAAGGCCCAATTCATGAATGGGTGAGTGTCAGCATGCCATTCTGTGGAAAATTGAGCTGACAGGCAGTTCCCAGGGCCTGAGATCGAGCCCCAGTGGTTGACAAAATAAGAATAGATTGACACGCAGATGGAAGTACACTAATAAATAAATATATTTACAGAGTGCCAGAGATGTCTATCCAATATTTAGTTAGATAGACTACATTCCTACCAATTCTTGGGTATTTATTATGCCTCCATGTAATTAATATTATTGTTTTCATCCTTAACAAACTATTAAGTAAATCAATCAAGGTGCTGAAATTATTGCATTCCTGTAAGCAATAGTATTCTTTTAATACTTCATAAACATTAAATAAAATCAGTTTCCTGAAATCATGCTGTCTAATTTTGTAGGAGCATCATTCACAATCAACTCATTCAACCATAATATTGATATCATTCCACTGTTATTTCCTATGCCATTGGTTGGTGTCAGGAGGGGGATTCAAAATCAGGGCCTACATTGCCACGTGGGTCTATGACTTCCCAAATAGTCTGCCAACCTTTAGCAATGCAAGGTGAAGTACCTTTGCAACAGTGTCATTCAGACCCAGGAAGGTCATCGTGCAAAGGAAGAAAAGGTAAAAAAGCCATCTCGCTGCATTTTTTCTATGCATTTTTTTCCCACACAAGGCGTGGGGATCTAGGATCACAGAATCAGCTGTGGGTCCAGTGGCTGCACCCTAGCTTTGGGTGATCAAAGCTGAGGCAGAGTTGCCACGACCTGAGTTCAAGCCCCTTGTTGAGCCAAAAAAAATATTAAAAGAAATTAGCTCCCTGGCTTGCAATTCAACCCGTTTTTTTCTGCCAGGCTTTGGATTTGAACTCAGGGTCTGGGTTCATGTGCAGCTCTGTGGAAGAAGGGGAAGCTCACCATACTTGAAGTAAAGAAAGTCAGGATTGTACTCTAAGCCTAAATTCAAGCCTCAGCCCTGGAAAAGATACTATTTATATACATTGTAAAAACAGGATTTGTACCTATGGATGTTCAGTCCATACAAATTTAGTGGGGTTGGTCCTTCTATTTTTTGTTTTCTTCATTTATTTACTGTTGATTTTACTATGATGACACCCATTCCGTTTATTACATTGATGACATCCTATTACATGGCATCTAGATTTCTAGACCATGTTCTCCAGCGTGCCTGACACCCTGGACTCTCAGAGAAAAAAAAATTCACACTCAGCTTCTTACAACATTATCCAATTGTTGGTAGTGCTGGGATCTGAACTCAGGGCTTAGCAGGACCAATTGGCGAATAGTTCAAGGTGAACACACCAGTCTGTGAGCGACTAAGAAGTTAGGCCATTCCCAGGATCTGACATTGATCCCCAGGGTGGGCCATGGTAGTCATAAATTCATTATTTAAACACAGGATCTATATTTACATACATGTGTGGACAGCATCTTGCATTTGGTGTACTTCTTCTACTTATTTTCTGCCTTATTCATGGAAGTATTGTGTATTTTACTGAGCATGGTGACAGATATAACAGTGCTTACATGGATGACAACCTATTGCCATGGCTATAGGGTTTCCTATGCATTCTCCATCATAGCTGAGACTCAAGACTTTCACAGGATAGGTGAATCGATGGGCTTCTCACATCAGGATTCATCTTTTGGCAGTGTTGTGATTTGAACTCAGAGCCTTGCAGTCCCAACTGGGGAAAGGGTCTAGGTGAGGACACCAGCCTATGAGCAAGGGAGGAGATAAGCCATTCTCAGGACCTGACATCGAGCCTCAATGAGGGCCAGATATTCATAAATTCATAATTTGAACATAGGGTCTATGTTTACATATATGTGTGGACAGCATCTTGCATTCAGTGCATTTCTTCTCCTTATTTTGTCTCTAATTCATGGGGGTATTGTGTATTTTACTGAGTATGGTGACAGCTATAACTGAGCTTACATGGAAGACAACCTGTTCCCAAGGTTATAGGTTTGCCTATGCATTCTCCATCCTAGTTGAGACCCGGGACTTTCACAGGAGAGGAGAGGAAAACATGTGCAATGACTGGTTTCTGACGACAGAATGAAACTTTTTTTTTGAGGGGGGAGGGTCTGGTCATGGGTCCTGAACTCTGGGCCTGGGCACTGTCCCTCAGCTCTTTAGCTCAAGACTAGCTCTCTACCACTTGAGCCACAGTGCCACTTCTCTCTTTTTCCTTTTTGCTTATGTGGTGCTGAGGAATCGAACCCAGGGCCTCATGCATGCAAGGCAAGCGCTCTAAAACTGAGCCACCTTCCCAGCCCAGCTGACAGGTGGTTCCCAGGTGCTGAGATTGAGCCCCAGGATTGGCCAAAACAGTGATACATGGATAGGCAGAGGGTGGTATACAAATAAATATATATTGTTATGAAGTTCCAGAGCCATCTATCTATGATTAAATGACATTTGCTACGTTCCTACCAAATCTTAGGTATTTATTATATTGATAATTGAAATAATATTCTTTTCATGCTTAATAGACTATTAATGAAGATCAATCAGCATCCTAGGATTATTGCATCCAATTTTAGACTAGACAAATGCATGAACTACTCTTTCAATCAGTATTCTTATGCATAGGAACGAGTCTCTTGTGATCTCTTGCCATTGGTTGGTGTCAGGACCAGGATTTGAACCCAGGGCCTATGTTGACTTGTTGACTTATGGCTTCCCTGATAGCCTGCCAGCCATCAGCACTGGCAGGCCAAGTCCACTTTGCAACTGTGTCATTCAGACCCAAGATGGTCACTGTGCCAAGAAAAAATTGTAAAATACCAAGCCCTATACAGCTCCCCACTTTTTGTGCTGTCCCACTTTTTTTTCTTCCTGCAAGCCCTCTGGGTCTAGGCCCAGGATTGGTTATGGGTCCCGAGACTGCACCCCAGGCACGAGAGAACAAAGCTGAGGCAGAGTTGCCACGACCTGAGTTCAAGCCCCGTGGTTGCTTTAATTAATTAATTAATTAACTAAATTTTTAAAAAGAAGATTCCATGATTCGGAATTTCTGCCAGTTTTCTTTCCTAGCCTGGGATTTGAACTCAGGGTCTTGGTAAATCCGTAGCAATGTGAGGGAATGTACACAGTTGCCACTACTTGAGTTCAAACCCCATGCCAAACCAAAAATAAATAATTAAGTCACTGCTCGGCAGGAAAATGTAGTTGTGGAGATGGGAAGTAAGGGGTGGTAGGGGGAAAACAAAGGAGGACGCAACAATGCTCCAAAGGAAATGTACTCATTACTTTGCTAATGCAACTGTGAGCCCTCTGTACAACATTTTTACAATAGAATACATACAAAAAATAATGTAGTGCTCAAGAAGCACTTTGGGGGTAACGGAAGGATGTCTGAATAGCTGTACAAAATTCTACACTGATATTTTTTAATGTTCATTATGGAGCTGAATAAGCATAACTGCTTCCATTACAAATATTAAGTCACTGTCTCAGAACTGGGACCAGTATTTTTGCCATTGATGGGATTTGAGTTCACCATCCTGGTAACTCTTTTACACCATTTGTGAAGGGGAAACTCACTGTCTTTGAGGAAAAGAAATTCAAGCTAGAGTTCCCAGGGCCTCAATTAAGGTCCTGGAATGGAAAAAAAAAATTGTATACATGTGTAATATATGATATATAGGTACATATATATGTTTATTTCATATTATGATTATTATTATTGATTTTGTATTAATTTTATTTTTATTTTATTCATTTTATTGTTTATTGTATTTAGTACTATTATACACATACTATTTATTACGTTTTGCACATCTAATATAAAATTATACGAAATAATTTAGGACACTGACTCTTTTTCATTAATACTTATTAAATGTTGAAACATGATACATAATTAAATGGAGCCATTTGTCATAGCCATCACATATTTGGAGTCTATCCCCAGTATGAGCTTTATCTTATTTATATTTGGACAACTTCCTATAGGGATTTCATTAGATGATTTATATTCAGAAGCCTTTTTCTGAGGATAGGCAAGTGGAACGTTAAAATTGTAAGGTTGGTGCTGGGAATGTGGCTTAGTGGTAGAGAGCTTGCTCAGCATGCATGAAACCAGGGTTTGAATCCTCATTGCCACAAACTCAGAAAAAGCTAGAAGCTGTGGAGTGGCTCAAGTGGTAGAGTGCTAGGCTTGAGAAAAAAGAGCTCAGAGACAGTACCCAGCCCTAAGTTCAAGCCCCAGGTCTGGCAAAAGCAATAGGCCAGATTCCGGTGGCTCTCACCTGGAACCCTATCTTCTCAGGGGGCTGAGATCTGAAGACCACAATTTGAAGCCAGCCTAGGGAAGGAAAGCCTGTTAGACTCTTAACTCCAATGAACCACCAAGAGATTCCATGTGGCACTGAGGGTCAAGTGGTAGAATGTTCACCTTTAGCTGAAGGGCTCAGGGACAGAGCCCAGCTCCAGTTTGAGACATGAAACTGGAAATAGAGAGAGGGATAATCAAAGTACTTTTCCTAATTGCTAATTATGAGAAGATTTTCTGGAAAATGAACGTTGATGTACACCAGAATTGGAGTCAAGGCTCAAGGTTCAAGTGTAGCAGATCCATATGACCAGCCTCTCAGACTCTAGCATTATAAACTTGTGTCCTACAGGGTTCTGAAAGGTCCATTGTTGAAAGGCTTAATATGCTCCCCAAGCCTTTTGTGAAAAGCATTTGACTTGTATTGTCAATGTCATTACAGTTCTGAACCTAGCAGAGAACCAAGAGGTCATGCCCGTCACCCTAACTGAGGAGGCTGAGGTCTCAGGATCACAGGGTGAAATCAGCCAGGGTAGGAAAGTCTATGACACTCTGACGATCACTTCTTAAAGGTCAGATGTTCAAGAGCTTCCTGTGTTTCCCTTGGTGATGAGAAGCTACTTTAACTGTAAATGTTGTTAGAGTTCTTGAGCTATAGAAGCAGGACAGAAACATTATTGACCCATCCGGGGTTCAAATGAAGTTCTCAGGATCCAAGCCCTAGCCCTGTTAGCAGGATGAACTCCAGTGCAATGCTGTATTTGAAGGACAGAAAACAGTTGCAAAAGCCAGGCTAGGTGCAGAGACCTAGCCCTACAGGATTAGGAGGAAGAATGTACATACTCAACAGGGAAGTGAGCTGCAAAACCATTTCATTCATTCCAGGCATAGCAAGCAATGGGGGGGGGGGGGAAACCTGAAATATTTGTTAGAGGTACACCAGGGTCAGGCTTTTCTCAGCCGCTTCAAGCAATGACTAATTAACCTTCCTTCCTCAGGTGAAGAGAGCCTCAGGCTATCTTTGATTACCAATAGAGAGCCAGTTTAATTGGGAGAGGAAAGGAACTGTGTAGAAAAACCCTGCTCTCTGGTCTTACGGATTGAGTTTTTGACTCTCCTCTGTCAGATTTGAAGGCCCTTCTATCTCTGCCAGTCCATTCTCCTTTCATTCTCCACATCATTAATGCAAATTCCCAGTCCAAGAAAAGGCAGAGCCCTTTCTCTTCTGTCTCCAAGCACCTGAGTTAGAACCTGGCTCTGCCCTCTTGACTCTGGGGCCCTTGTCTGCCTGAGAAGTGGGATAGAGACACTCTTCCTGCTCTGTGTTTGGGTGAAGGTGATGTTGGTGTCCTGACACACTGCAGAAGGCCTCATGACTGGGAAGTGTTCCTTTCTTTCCTTCTGAGGTCAAAGACCAAATTCATCTATCAACTTTATTTCTTTATTTCTTTGTTTCATTGCTTCTTTCTTTCTTTCTTTCTTTCTTCCTTTCTTTCTTTCTTTCTTTCTTTCTTTCTTTCTTTCTTTCTTTCTTTCTTTCTTTCTTTCTTTCTTTCTTTCTTTCTTTCTTTCTGTCTTTCTGTCTTTCTGTCTTTCTTTCTCTCTTTCTGTCTTTCTTTTTCTCTTTCTGTCTTTCTTGCTCTTTCGCTCTTTCACTCTTTCTTTCCTTCTTTCTCTCTACCTACTTACCTACCTACCTACCTACCTGCCTACCTACCTACCTACCTAGCTATCTCTTTGCCAGTTGTTGGGTTGAACTCAAGGCCTAGGCACTGTCTCTAGCACACTGCTTCTTGAGCCATAGCACCAATTCTGGCTTTGTCTGTGTATGTGTGCCTGAGGAATAGAACCCAGTGTGTCTTGCATGCTAGGCAAGCACTCTCTCACTAATCCACATTCCCAGCCCCTTCATCATTTTTAATGGTAGTTTTTACATAAGTATGCTACCATTTTATGTACTCAAGTTTAATTTTCTGAATAGGAGTTACTTATACGAAACCTGATGTTCTCTTCTCCTGCCTGATTAGAGACTGTTCCTGCCTTAGCATCATAATAAAATGTAAAGAAAGGCTGCTGAGAGCTTCAGTGTGCATCATATAAGGAAACAGGCCTGCAACCCTAGAAGAGAAAAGCTATGGGCCTGAAATGAAGAGTATGATTCAGTATGAGCAACTAGATTATCTGAAAAATAAACCAGTAAATAAAAGCAGAAGCATTGCATAGGTCTGTTTGCACTCGGGGAGGTAATATAAATACACACATAAGTAGGTAGGGCACTGATACATAAACTTGGCCTTCTCTTTTTGAAATTTTTTGAAGCCATCCCAGGGATTAAACTCAGGGCCTGATGTGTTCCTGAGCTGTTTTGCACAAGGCTGAGGCTCTACCACCACCACAGCTCCACTTCCAGCTATCTGGTCATTAATTGGACATAAGCAACTCCCAGGATTTCCTGCCTGGTCTGGCTTGCATCTCCTGCTAGGCTTTCTCTCTCAAAGCTGGAGCTCTACCCTCTGGGCCACTGCTCAAATTCTGGTTCTCTGGTGGTTTATTGAAGATAAGAGTCTGACAGACTTTCCTGCTCGGCCAGGTTAAATGACGATCTCCTGAGGAGATTTCAAGTGGCTTTCCTCAGGGATTCACAGAGGAGCCACTCCACACAAACCCTAAGTATAAATCTCGAGCCTACTAGGAAACATGAAGATACTACTAGTGTGTTCTAGATATTAAGGTTGTAGACTCAAAACACTCATAATTATTAGATCATTTTATTGGGAAAAGGAGCAATGCAGACAGTATGTGGATTGCTTCAGCTTTCAGTCCTCTCATCCTGAGACAGTAAATTCACAGCAGCTCAATGCTAAGTGACAGAACTGGTATGTCCTGTGGATATTTGCTCCCAAATCCTGTGACACTCATTTCTCAATTTTGGTCTCAAACCTGTGACCAGATGGTAAGATGAGGAGAGAAAATAAGCATTGTGTACTTTGCTTATAAATTCGAACCATTGGAATGACCCTGTTAAGAAGTCAGATTGTCAAGAGTAAAAAATGAAGAAGTAAAGAAAGAAAGTACCAGTGGCTGCTGACTGTAATCCCAGCTCCTCAGGAGGCTAAGATGTAGAGAATATTAGTTTGAATCCAGCCAATGTAGGAAAGTCCATGGCACAGGTATTTCTAAATCACAGAAAAACCCAGAAGTGAGCTGTCAAGCTTAATGCACTACCCTTGAGCAAAAGGAACTCAGGGACAACACCTAAGCTCATAGTACAGTGCACTACCTAGAGTACTGTACCTAGTTTCTCTTGTAAAAGGATATCCCTCTCCCACTTGAGCCACAGAGCCACTTCAGACATTTTCTAGTGAAGTTGTCCTAAGAAATCAAGGCCAAGGTTTCATATATGCAAAGTACTCTACCCCTAAGGCACATTCCCAGCCCTCTACTTCAGTTTTGTTAGTTTATTTCTGTCTTTTTTATTGTTGTTGTTGTTGTCGGTTGTAAGAGTTGGGCCTGGGTGTTGTCCCTGAGCTCTTCAGCTCAAGTCTTGTGATCTACTACTTGAGCAACAGCACCACTTCAGGTTTTCTGGTGGTCCATTGGAGCTAAGTGTTTCAAGGACTTTCCTGCCCAGGCTAGCTTTGAACCATGATCCTCAGATCTCATCCTCCTGAGTAGCTAGGATGACAGGCATGAGCAACAAGCACGCAGCTTCCACTTCAGGTGATTAGTGGTGAATTGGAGATAATAGTCTCATGGGACCTTTCGTGTCTGGGATAGTTTAGAACCCAGATCCTCAGATCTCAGCTTCTTGAGAAGGCAGGATGATAGACTTCAGCTACCAACCGCTTGACCACGACCTTTGCTGCAAGAGGGTCCATGGCTCCACGTTGTGGAGTGCTAGCCATGAGCCCAATAGGTAAGGGTCATCGCCTAAACCCCACGTTCAAGGTTCATGACAATTGTCTGCAGGAGACAACTCATAGTCTTCAGTAATACATAATTTCGTCCCTGCCATGGGGACCTATCTGAGCCCTAATATTCTTGTCGGCATAATCATCGTAGTTGTGGAGCTCTTACAAGGACAAGATGTAAAAATGCACCCGGTGAAAGATACAACACATGGCACTCTTTGCACACAGCATCCTATGAAAGACTCAGCACCCAACCCCCAATGTCGGACTGAGCACACTGCATCCTCTGAAGGACTCAGCACATAGCACCCTGTGCAGGACTCAGCACGGAGCACCCTATGAAGGACTCAGCACATAGCTCTCTTCCACAAGCTGTCATTAGAGTTAGGGTGCTTTCATCAGTGTCACCATTCTTTGAGGAACACTGCACAAACCACACAATTTCATATCTAATGGTTTAGTGGGGTGTTTTTATTTGTGGAGTGAGGCTACCCTGCGGGTTGAGCTCAAAGCATGGGGATACTGTTCTAATAACATTTACTCAAGGCTAGAGCTCTACCACTTGGACCCACATTTTGCAGTGTCTCGCAGACTTCCTGTCAGGACTGGTTTTAAAGCCCCCAAGCAGCTAGGATGATAGGCATATGCCACGATGACATGGGTAACCCGTGGAGCTGGGTTACAGCAGTTTACATGTGGGTAAGTCATGTTAGGTGGCAGCTGTCAGCACCAGACTTCTAGCTTG